>NW_027480258.1:0-27952 GCF_051014685.1 Ptiloglossa arizonensis
GATGCAAACAGGAATTTTTGGGTTAGGCTAAGCCGTCGCGAGATATGGGAGTTTGAGCTAAGAAATGGTTGAGAAGGCAAAAATTTTTCGCATTTCTGCTGCTCCAAACGCTTAACCATAATGGCCTAAGGGAAAATAATACACATACGTGTAATCGGGCGAGTTTGCTACTTTCAGATGCAACAGGATTTTTTTGGGTTAGGGTCAATCCGTTCGCGGAGATATGGAGTTTGAAGCTTAAGAAATGGTTGAGAAGCAGAAATTTTCGCAATTCTGCTGCTCGAAACGCTTAAACAGAATGGCCTAGGGAAAAAATACACTTACCGTTGTAATCGGGGCGAGTTTCTACTTTCAAATGCAATAGGACGTATTGGGTTAGGTCAATCCGTTCGCGAGATATGGAGTTTGAAGCCAAGCAATGGTTGAGAGGCAAAAAATTTTTCAGCAATTCTGCTGCTCCAAACTCTTAACCAGATGGCCTAGGGAAAATAATACACATACCCAGTTGTAATCGGGCGAGTTTCTACTTTCAGATGCAAATAGGAGTTTTTGGGTTAGGTCAATCCGTTCGCGAGATATGGGAGTTTTGAAGCCAAGAAATGGTGTGAAGACAACAAATTTTTCGCACTTCTGCTGCTCCAAGCGCTTAACCAGAATGGCCTAGGGAAAAAATACACATACCGTAGTAATCGGGCGAGTTTCTACTTTCAGATGCAAATAGGTAGTTTTTGGGTTAGGGTCTATCCGTTCGGGAGATATGGAGTTGAAGCCAAGAAATGGTTGAGAAGACAACAATTTTTCGCACTTCTGCTGCTCCAAACGCTTACAGAATGGCCTAGGGAAAAAATACACATACCGTTGTAATCGGGCGAGTTTCTACTTCAGATGCCAATAGGAATTTTGGTTTAGGTCATCCGTTCGCGAGATATGGATGTTGAAGCCAAGAAGTTGAGTGAGAAGGCAAAAAATTTTCGCAATTCTGCTGCGGGTCCAAACTCTTAACCAGAATGGTCCTAGGGAAAATAAACAACATACCGTTGTAATCGGTCGGAGTTTCTAGCTTTCAGATGCACAGGAATTTTTGGGTTAGGTCAATCCGTCGCGGAGATATGGGAGTTTGAAGCAAGAAATGGTTGAGAAGGCAAAAATTTTTCGCAATTCTGCTGCTCCAAACTCTTAACCCGAATGGCCTAGGGAAAAAATACACAATACCGTTGTAATCGGGCGAGTTTCTACTTTCAGTGCAATAGGGAATTTTTGGGTGAGGTCAATCTCGTTCGCGAGATATGGAGTTTGAGCTAAGAAATGGTTGAAAGACAACAAATTTTTCGCCCTTCTGCTGCTCCAAACGCTTAACCAGATGGGCCTAGGGAAAAAATACACATAACCGATGTAATCGGGCGAGTTTCTACTTTCAGATGCAATAGAGTTTTTGGGTTAGGTCAATCCGTTCGCGAGATATGGGAGTTTTGAAGCAAGAAAATGGTTTGAGAAAGACAACAAATTTTTCCGCACTTCTGCTGCTCCAAACGCTTAACCAGAATGGCCTAGGGAAAAAATACACATACCGTTGTAATCGGGCGAGTTTCTACTTCAGATGCAATAGGATTTTTGGTTAGGTCAATCCGTTCGCGAGATATGGGAGTTTGAAGCTAAGAAATGGTAGAGAAGACACAAATTTTTCGCACTTCTGCTGCTCCAAACGCTTAACCAGAATGCCTAGGGAAAAAATACACATACCGATGTAATCGGGCGAGTTTCTACTTTCAGATGCAATAGGAGTTTTGGGTAGGTCAATCCGTTCGCGAGATATGGGAGTTTGAAGCCAAGAAAATGGTTTGAGAAGACAACAAATTTTTCGCACTTCTGCTGCTCCAAAACGCTTAACCAGATGGCCTAGGGAAAAAATACACATTCCGTTGTATATCGGGCGAAGTTCTACTTCAGATGCAATTAGGAATTTTTGGGTTAGGGTCAATCCGATTCGCGAGATATGGGAGTTTGAAGCTAAGAAATGGTAGGAAGACAACAAATTTTTCGCACTTCTGCTGCTCCCAAACGCTTAACCAGAATGGCCTAGGGGAAAAAATACACATCCCGTTGTATCGGGCGAGTTTCTACTTTCAGATGCAATAGGAATTTTTGGGGTTAGGTCAATCCGTTCGCGAGATTTGGGAGTTTGAAGCTGAGAAATGGTAGGAGAAGACAACAAATTTTTCGCACTCTGCTGCTCAAAAACGCTTAACCCAGATATGGCCCTAGGGAAAAAATACACATACAGTTGTAATCGGTCGAGTTTCTACTTTCAGATGCAATAGAATTTTTGGGTTAGGTCAATCGTTCGCGAGATATGGGAGTTTGAATCCAAGAATGGTTGAGAAGACAACAAATTTTTCGCACTTCTGCTGCTCCAAACTCTTAACCAGAATGGCCTAGGGAAAAAATACACATACCGTTGTAATCGGGCGAGTTTCTACTTTCAGTGCAACAGGAATTTTTGAGGGTAGGTCAATCCGATCCGCGAGATCTGGGAGTTTGAAGCCAAGAAATGGTTGAGAAGGCAAAAAATTTTAGCCAATTCTGCTGCTCTAAACTCTTAACCAGAATGGCCTAGGGAAAAATACTCATACCGTTGTAAATCGGGCGAGTTTCTACTTTTAGGTTGCAATAGGAATTTGGTTAGGTCAATCCGTTCGCGAGATATGGAGTTTGAAGCCAAGAAATGGTTGAGAGGCAAAAAATTTATCGCAATTCTGCTGCTCCAACTCTTAACCAGCAAGGCCTAGGAAAAAATACACATACCGTTGTAATCGGGCGAGTTTCTACTTTCAGATGCAATAGGAATTTTTGGGATAGGTCAATCCGTTCGCGAGATATGGGAGTTTGAAGCTAAGAAATGGTGATAAGACAACAAATTTTTCGCACTCCTGTTTCCTCTTTTCCAAACGCTTAACAGAATGCCAAGGATAAAATACACATACCGTTGCAATCGGGCCAGTTTCTACTTTCAGATGCAATAGGAATTTTTGGGTTAGGTCAATCCGTTCGCGAGATATGGGAGTTTGAAGCTATAGAAATGTGTAGAGAAGACAACAAATTTTTCCGCACTTCTGCTGCTCCAACGCATAACCAGAATGGCCTAGGGAAAAAAATACACATACCGTTGTAATCGGGCGAGTTTCTACTTTCAGGATTGCAATAGGAGTTTTGGGTTAGGTCAATCCGTTCGCGAGATATGGGAGTTTAGAAGCCAAGGAAAATGGTTGAGAGAAGACAACAAATTTTTCGCACTCTGCTGCTCCAAACGCTTAACCAGAATGGCCTAGGGAAAAAATACAAATACCGTTGTAATCGGGCGAGTTTCTACTTTCAGGATGCAATAGGAGTTTTTGGGTTAGGTCAATCCGTCGCGATATAGGGAGTTTGCAGCCAAGAAATGGTTGAGGAAGACAACAAATTTTTCGCACTTCTGCTGCTCCAAACGCTTAACCAGATGGCCTAGGGAAAAATACACATACCGTTGTAATCGGGCGGTTTCTACTTTCAGATGACAATAGAGAAATTTTTGGGTTAGGTCAATCCGTTCGCGAGATATGGGAGTTTGAAGCTTAAGAAATGGTAGAGAAGACAACAAATTTTTCGCACTTCTGCTGCTCCAAACGCTTACCAGAATGGCCTAGGGAAAAAATACACATACCGTTGTAATCGGGCGAGTTTCAACTTTCAGATGCAATTAGGGGATTTTGGTTAGGTCCAATCGTTCGCGAGATATGGGAGTTTGAGCCAGAATATGGTGAGAGACAACAAATGTTTCGCACTTCTCTGCTACCCAAACTCTAACCAGAATGGCCTAGAAAAAATACACATACCGTTGTAATCGGGCGAGTTTCTACTTTCAGGTGCAACAGGAATTTTTGGGTAGGTCAATCCGTTCGCGAAGAATAAAGAAGGAGTTTGAAGCCAAGAAATGCGTGAGAAGGCAAAAAATTTTTCGCAATTCTGCTGCTCTAAACTCTTAACCAGAATGGCCTAGGGAAAAAAATCACATACCGTTGTATCGGGCGAGTTTCTACAGGTTTTAGGTGCAATAGGAATTTTGGGTTAGGTCAATCCGTCGCTGAGATATGGGAGTTTGAAGCAAGAAATGGTTGAGAGGCAAAAATTTTTCGCAATTCGCTACGCCCCCCTCCAAACTCTTACCAGATGGCCTAGGGAAAAATACACATACCGTTGTAATCGGGCGGTTTTCTACTTTCAGATGCAATAGGGAATTTTTTGGGTAGTCAATCCGTCGCGAGATATGGGGAGTTTGAAGCTTAGAAATGTAGAGAGACAACAAATTTTTCGCACTTCTGCAGCTCCAAACGCTTAACCAGATTGGCCTAGGGAAAAAATACACATACCGTTGTAATCGGCGAGTTTCTCTTTCAGATGCAATCGGAATTTTTGGGTTAGGTCAATCCGTTCGCGAGATATGGGAGTTGAAGCCAAGAAATGTGAGAAGACAACAATTTTTCCGCACTTCTTGCTGCTCCAAACTCTTAACCAGTATGGCCTAGGAAAAAACACCATACCGTTGTATTCGGCGAGTTTCTACTTTCAGGTGCAACAGTGAATTTTTGGGGTAGGTCAATCCGTTTCGCGGAGATATGGGAGTTGAAAGCCAAGAAATGGTTGAGAAGGCAAAAAATTTTTCGCATATTCTGCTGCTCTAAACTCTTAACCAGAATGGCTCTAGGGAAAAAATACACATACCGTTGTAATCGGGCGAGTTTCTACTTTTAGGTGCAATAGGAAATTTTTAGGGTATAGGTCAATCCGTTCGCGAGATTGGGAGTTTGAAGCCAAGAAATGGTTGAGAAGGCAAAAAAATTTTTCGCAATTCTGCTGCTCAAAACTCTTAACCAGAATGGCCTAGGGAAAAAATACACTACCGTTGTAATCGGGCGAGTTTCTAACTTTCAGATGCAATAGGAATTTTTTTGGGCATAGGTCAATCCGTTCGCGAGATATGGGAGGTTTGAAGCTAAGATATGGTTGATAAGACAACAAATTTTTCGCACTTCTGCTGCTCCAAACTGCTTAACCAGAATGGGCCAAGGAAAAATACACATACCGGTTGTAATCGGGCGAGTTTCTACTGTTCAGATGCAATAGGAAATTTTTGGGTCTAGGTCAATCCGGTTCGCGAGATATGGGAGTTTGAAGCTAAGAAATGGTAGAGAAGACAACAAATTTTTCGCACTTCTGCTGCTCCAAACGCTTAAACCAGAATGGCCTAGGGAAAAAATACACATACCGTTGTAATCGGGCGAGTTTCTACTTTCAGATGCAATAGGAATTTTTGGGTTAGGTCAATCCGTTCGCGAGATTGGAGTTTGAAGCCAATAGTTAATTGTTGAGAAGACAACAAATTTTCGCACTTCTGCTGCTCCAAACGCTTAACGCAGAAATGGCCTAGGGAAAAAATACAATAACGTTGTGATCGGGCGAGGTTTCTACTTCAGATGCAATAGGAATTTTTGGGTTAGGTCAATACGTTCGCGGAGATATGGGAGTTTGAAGCCTAAGAAATGTAGAGAGACTACAAATTTTTCCACTCTGCTGCTCCAACGCTTAACCAGAATGGCCTAGGGAAAAAATACACATACCGTTGTAATCGGGCGAGTTCTACTTTCAGATGCAATAGGAATTTTTGGTTAGTTCAATCGTTCGCGAGATATGGAGTTGAAGCTAAGAAATGGTAAAGAAGACAACATATTTTCGCACTTCTGCTGCTCCAAACGCTTACCGAATGGCCTAGGGAAAAATAACAAACCGTTGCTAATCGGCGAGTTCTACTTTTCAGATGCAATAGGATTTTTGGGTTCGGTCCATCCGTTCGCGAGATATGGGAGTTTGAAGCCAAGAATGGTGAAGACAACAAATTTTCGCACTTCTGCTGCTCAAACGCTTAACCAGAATGGCCTAGGGAAAAAATACAACATACCGTTGTAATCGGGCGAGTTTCTACTTTCAGACTGCAACAGGGAATTTTTGGGTTAGTCAATCCGTTCGCGAGATATGGGAGTATTGAAGCTAAGGAAATGGTAGGAGAAGACAACAAATTTTCCGCACTTTGCTGCGTCCAAACGCTTAACCAGAATGGCCTAGGGAAAAAATACACATACCGTTGTATCGGGCGAGTTTTCTACTTTCAGATGCAATAGGAATTTTGGGTTAGGGTCAATCGTCGCGAGATATGGGAGTTGAAGCTAAGAAATGGTAAAGAGACAACAATTTTCGCAATCTGTCTCTCCAACGCTTAACAGAATGGCTAGGAAAAATACACATACCGTTGTAATCGTCGAGTTTCTACTTTCAGATGAACAGGAAATTTTGGGTTAGTCAATCCGTTCGCGAGATATGGGAGTTTGAAGCCCAAGAAATGGTTGAGAAAGGCAAAAATTTTCGCAATTCTGCTGCTCTAAACTCTTAACCAGAATGGCCCTAGGGAAAAAATACACATACCGTTGTAATCGGGCGAGTTTCTACTTTTAGTGCAATAGGAATTGGGTTTGGGTTAGGTCAATCCGTTCGCGAGATAGTGGGAGTTTGAAGCCAAGAAATGGTTGAGAAGGCAAAAAATTTTTCGCAATTCTGCTGCCTCCAAACTCTTAACCAGAATGGCCTAGGGAAAAAAATAAACAATACCGTTGTAATCGGGCGAGTTTCTACTTTCAGAATTGCAATAGGAATTTTTGGGTTAGGTCAATCCGTTCGCGAGATATGGGAGTTAGAAGCTAAGAAATGGTGAGAATGACAACAAATTTTTCGGCTCTTCTGCTGCTCAAACGCTTAAACCAGATGGCCTAGGGAAAAAATACACATACCGTTGTAATCGGGCGAGTTTCTACTTTCAGATGCAATAGGAATTTTTGGGTAGGTCAATCCGTTCGCGAGATATGGAGTTTGAAGCCAAGAAACTGGTTGAGAAGACAACAAATTTTTCGCACTTCTGCTGCTCCAAACTCTTAACCAGAATGCCTAGGGAAAAAATACACATACCGTTGTAATCGGGCGAGTTTCTACTTTCAGGTGCAACAGGAATTTTTGGGGTAGGTCAATCCCGTTCGCGAGATATGGGAGTTTGAAGCCAAGAAATGGTTGAGAAGGCAAAAAATTTTTCGCAATTCTGCTGCTCTAAACTCTTTACCAGAATGGCCTAGGGAAAAAAATACACATACCGTTGTAATCGGGCGAGTTTCTACTTTTAGGTGCAATAGGAATTTTTGGGTTAGGTCAATCCGTACGCGAGATATGGGAGTTTGAAGCCAAGAAATGGTTGAGAAGGCAAAAAATTTTCGCAATTCTGCTGCTCCAAACTCTTAACCAGAATGGCCTAGGGAAAAAATACACATACCGTTGCAATCGGGCGAGTTTTCTACTTTCAGATGCAATAGGAATTTTTGGGTTAGGTCAATCCGTTCGCGAGATATGGAGTTGAAGCTAGATAATGGTAGAGAAGACAACAAATTTTCGCACTTCTGCTGCTCCAAACGCTTAACCAGAATGGCCTAGGGAAAAAATACACATACGCGTTGTAATCGGCGAGTTTCTCACTTTCAGATGCAATAGGAATTTTTGGGTTAGGTCAATCCGTTCGCGAGATATGGAGTTGAAGCCAAGAATGGTTGAGAAGACAACAAATTTTTCGCACTTCTGCTGCTCCAAACGCTTAACCAGAATGGCCTAGGGAAGAATACACATACCGTTGTGATCGGGGCGAGTTTCTACTTTCAGATGCAATAGAATTTTTGGGTTAGGTCAATCCGTTCGCGAGATATGGGAGTTTGAAGCTAAGAAATGGAGAGAAGACAACAAATTTTTCGCACTTCTGCTGCTCCAAACGCTTAACCAGAATGGCCTAGGGAAAAAATACACATACCGTTGTAATCGGGCGGGAGTTTCTACTTTCAGATGCAATAGGAATTTTTGGGGTTAGGTCAATCCGTTCGCGAGATATGGGAGTTTGAAGCTAAGAAATGGTAAGAAGACACAAATTTTTCGCACTTCTGGCTGCTCCAAACGCTTAACCAGAATGGCCTAGGGAAAAAATACACATACCGTTGTAATCGGGCGAGTTTCTACTTCACAGATGCCAATAGGAATTTTTGGGTTAGGTCAATCCGTTCGCGAGATATGGGAGGTTGAAGCAAGAAATGGTTGAGAAGACAACAAATTTTTCGCACTTCTGCTGCTCCAGAACGCTAACCAGAATGGGCCTAGGGAAAAAATACACATACCGTTGTGATCGGGCGAGTTTCTACTTTCAGATGCAACAGGAATTTTTGGGTCTAGGGTCAATCCGTTCGCGAGATATGGGAGTTTGAAGCTAGAAATGGTAGAGAAGACAACAAATTTTTCGCACTTCTGCTGCTCCAAACGCTTAACCAGAATGGCCTAGGGAAAAAAATACACATACCGTTGTAATCGGGCGAGTTTCTACTTTCAGATGCAATAGAATTTTTGGGTAGGTCAATCCGTTCGCGAGATATGGGAGTTTGAAGCTAAGAAATGGTAAAGAAGACAACAAATTTTTCGCAATTCTGCTTCTCCAAACGCTTAACCAGAATGGGCTAGGGAAAAAATACCACATACCGTTGTAATCGGTCGAGTTTCTACTTTCAGATGCAAAGACAGAATTTTTGGGTTAGGTCAATCCGTTCGCGAGATATGGGAGTTTGAAGCCAAGAAATGGTTGAGAAGGCAAAAAATTTTTCGCAACTCTAGCTGCTCCAAACTCTTTAAACCAGAATGGCCTAGGGAAAAAATACACATACCGTCGTAATCTGGCGAGTTTCTACTTTCAGATGCAATAGGAATTTTTGGGTTAGTCAATCCGTTCGCGAGATATGGAGTTTGAAGCTAAGAAATGGTTGATAAGACAACAAATTTTTCGCACTTCTGCTGCTCCAAACGCTTAACCAGAATGGCCTAGGGAAAAAATACACATACCGTTGTAATCGGGCGAGTTTCTCCTTTCAGATGCAATAGGAGTTTTTGGGTTAGGTCAATCCGTTCGCGAGATATGGGAGTTTGAAGCCAAGAAATGGTTGAGAAGACAACAAATTTTCGCACGCTGCTGACTCGCAAACGCTTAAACCAGAATGGCCTAGGGAAAAAATACACATACCGTTGTAATCGGGAGAGTTTCTACTTTCAGATGCAATAGGAATTTTTGGGTTAGGTCAATCCGTTCGCGAGATATGGGAGCTGAAGCTAAGAAATGGTAGAGAAGACAACAAATTTTTCGCACTTCTGCTGCTCCAAACGCTTAACCAGAATGGCCTAGGGAAAAAATACACATACCGTTGTAATCGGGCGAGTTTCTACTTTCAGATGCAATAGGAATTTTTGGGTTAGGTCAATCCGTTCGCGAGATATGGGAGTTTGAAGCAGAAATGGTTGAGAAGACAACAAATTTTTCGCACTTTCTGCTGCTCCAAACTTCTTAACCAGAATGGCCTAGGGAAAAAATACACATACCGTTGTAATCGGGCGAGTTTCTACTTTCAGATGCAACAGGAATTTTTGGGTTAGGTCAATCCGTTCGCGAGATATGGGAGTTTGAAGCCAAGAAATGTTGAGAAGGCAAAAAAATTTTCGCAACTCTGCTGCTCCAAACTCTTAACCAGAATGGCCTAGGGAAAAAATACACATACCGTTGTAATCTGGCGAGTTTCTACTTTCAGATGCAATAGGAATTTTTGGTGGTTTGGTCAATCCGTTCGCGAGATATGGGAGTTTGAAGCTAAGAAATGGTTGATAAGACAACAAATTTTTCGCACTTCTGCTGCTCCAACGCTTAAACCAGAATGGCCTAGGGAAAAAATACACATACCGTTTGTAATCGGGCGAGTTTCTACTTCAGATGCAATAGGAGTTTTTGGGTTAGGTCAATCCGTTCGCGAGATATGGAGTTTGAAGCCAAGAAATGGTTGAGAGACAACAAATTTTTCGCACTTCTGCGGCTCCAAACGCTGAACCAGAATGGCCTAGGGAAAAAATACACATACCGTTGTAATCGGGCGAGTTTCTACTTTCAGATGCAATAGGAATTTTTGGGTTAGGTCAATCCGTCGCGAGATATGGGAGTTTGAAGCTAAGCAATGCTTCTCTCCCCTCCCCATAGAAACTCGCTCTTCTGCTGCTCCAAACGCTAACCCAGAATGGCCTAGGGAAAAAATACAAAGACCTTAGTATATCGGGCGAGTTTCTACTTTCAGACGCAATAGGAATTTTTGGGTTAGGTCAATCCTGTTCGCGAGATATGGGAGTTTGAAGCCAAGAAATGGTTGAGAAGACAACAAATTTTTTCGCAATTCTGCTGCTCCAAACTCTTAACCAGAATGGCCTAGGGAAAAAATACACATACCGTTGTAATCGGGCGAGTTTCTACTTTCAGATGCAACAGGAATTTTTGGGTTAGGTCAACCCGTTCGCGAGATATGGGAGTTTGAAGCCAAGAAATGGTTGAGAAGGCAAAAAATTTTTCGCAATTCTGCTGCTCCAAACTCTTAACCAGAATGGCCTAGGGAAAAAAATACACATACCGTTATAATCGGGCGAGTTTCTACTTTTAGGTGCAATAGGAATTTTTGGGTTAGGGCAATCCTTTTCGCGAGATATGGGAGTTTGAAGCCAAGAAATGGTTGAGAAGGCCAAAAGACGCCGCCAACATTCTTCAGTTCCAAACTCTTACCAGAATGGCCCCTCGGTGCACTCACTACACATACCGTTGTAATCGGGCTGCGAGTTCTACTTTCCTATGCAACAGGAATTTTTGGGTTAGTCAATCCGTTCGCTTGATGTGGGAGTTTGAAGCTAAGAAATGGTTGAGAAGGCTAAAATTTTTCGCAATTCTGCGCTGCTCAAACTCTTAACCAGAGATGGCCTAGGGAAAAAATACACATACAGTTGTAATCGGGCGAGTTTCTACTTTTCAGATGCAACAGGAATTTTTGGGTTAGGTCAAAATCCGTTCGCGAGATATGGGAGTTTGAAGCCAAGAAATGGTTGAGAAGGCAAAAAATTTTTCGCAATTCTGCTGCTCCAAACTCTTAACCAGAATGGCCTAGGGAAAAAATACACATACCGTTGTAATCGGGCGAGCTTCTACTTTCAAATGCAATAGGACGTTTTGAGTTAGGTCAATCCGTTCGCGAGATATGGGAGTTTGAAGCCAAGAAATGGTTGAGAAGGCTAAAAATTTTTCGCAATTCTGCTGCTCCAAACTCTTAACCAGAATGGCCTAGGGAAAAAATACACATACCGTTGTAATCGGGCGAGCTTCTACTTTCAGATGCAACAGGAATTTTTGGGTTAGGTCAATGCGTTCGCGAGATATGGGAGTTTGAAGCTAAGAAATGGTTGAGAAGGCAAAAAATTTTTCGCATTTCTGCTGCTCCAAACGCTTAACCAGAATGGCCTAGGGAAAAAATACACATACAGTTGTAATCGGGCGAGTTTCTACTTTCAGATGCAACAGGAATTTTTGGGTTAGGTCAATCCGTTCGCGAGATATGGGAGTTTGAAGCTAAGAAATGGTTGAGAAGGCAGAAAATTTTTCGCAATTCTGCTGCTCGAAACGCTTAACCAGAATGGCCTAGGGAAAAAATACACATACCGTTGTAATCGGGCGAGTTTCTACTTTCAAATGCAATAGGACGTTTTGGGTTAGGTCAATCCGTTCGCGAGATATGGGAGTTTGAAGCCAAGAAATGGTTGAGAAGGCAAAAAATTTTTCGCAATTCTGCTGCTCCAAACTCTTAACCAGAATGGCCTAGGGAAAAAATACACATACCGTTGTAATCGGGCGAGTGTCTACTTTCAGATGCAATAGGAATTTTTGGGATAGGTCAATCCGTTCGCGAGATATGGGAGTTTGAAGCTAAGAAATGGTTGATAAGACAACAAATTTTTCGCACTTCTGCTGCTCCAAACGCTTAACCAGAATGGCCTAGGGAAAAAATACACATACCGTTGTAATCGGGCGAGCTTCTACTTTCAAATGCAATAGGACGTTTTGAGTTAGGTCAATCCGTTCGCGAGATATGGGAGTTTGAAGCCAAGAAATGGTTGAGAAGGCTAAAAATTTTTCGCAATTCTGCTGCTCCAAACTCTTAACCAGAATGGCCTAGGGAAAAAATACACATACCGTTGTAATCGGGCGAGTTTCTACTTTCAGATGCAACAGGAATTTTTGGGTTAGGTCAATGCGTTCGCGAGATATGGGAGTTTGAAGCTAAGAAATGGTTGAGAAGGCAAAAAATTTTTCGCATTTCTGCTGCTCCAAACGCTTAACCAGAATGGCCTAGGGAAAAAATACACATACAGTTGTAATCGGGCGAGTTTCTACTTTCAGATGCAACAGGAATTTTTGGGTTAGGTCAATCCGTTCGCGAGATATGGGAGTTTGAAGCTAAGAAATGGTTGAGAAGGCAGAAAATTTTTCGCAATTCTGCTGCTCGAAACGCTTAACCAGAATGGCCTAGGGAAAAAATACACATACCGTTGTAATCGGGCGAGTTTCTACTTTCAAATGCAATAGGACGTTTTGGGTTAGGTCAATCCGTTCGCGAGATATGGGAGTTTGAAGCCAAGAAATGGTTGAGAAGGCAAAAAATTTTTCGCAATTCTGCTGCTCCAAACTCTTAACCAGAATGGCCTAGGGAAAAAATACACATACCGTTGTAATCGGGCGAGTTTCTACTTTCAGATGCAATAGGAGTTTTTGGGTTAGGTCAATCCGTTCGCGAGATATGGGAGTTTGAAGCCAAGAAATGGTTGAGAAGACAACAAATTTTTCGCACTTCTGCTGCTCCAAGCGCTTAACCAGAATGGCCTAGGGAAAAAATACACATACCGTTGTAATCGGGCGAGTTTCTACTTTCAGATGCAATAGGAGTTTTTGGGTTAGGTCAATCCGTTCGCGAGATATGGGAGTTTGAAGCCAAGAAATGGTTGAGAAGACAACAAATTTTTCGCACTTCTGCTGCTCCAAACGCTTAACCAGAATGGCCTAGGGAAAAAATACACATACCGTTGTAATCGGGCGAGTTTCTACTTTCAGATGCAATAGGAATTTTTGGGTTAGGTCAATCCGTTCGCGAGATATGGGAGTTTGAAGCCAAGAAATGGTTGAGAAGGCAAAAAATTTTTCGCAATTCTGCTGCTCCAAACTCTTAACCAGAATGGCCTAGGGAAAAAATACACATACCGTTGTAATCGGTCGAGTTTCTACTTTCAGATGCAACAGGAATTTTTGGGTTAGGTCAATCCGTTCGCGAGATATGGGAGTTTGAAGCCAAGAAATGGTTGAGAAGGCAAAAAATTTTTCGCAATTCTGCTGCTCCAAACTCTTAACCAGAATGGCCTAGGGAAAAAATACACATACCGTTGTAATCTGGCGAGTTTCTACTTTCAGATGCAATAGGAATTTTTGGGTTAGGTCAATCCGTTCGCGAGGTATGGGAGTTTGAAGCTAAGAAATGGTTGATAAGACAACAAATTTTTCGCACTTCTGCTGCTCCAAACGCTTAACCAGAATGGCCTAGGGAAAAAATACACATACCGTTGTAATCGGGCGAGTTTCTACTTTCAGATGCAATAGGAGTTTTTGGGTTAGGTCAATCCGTTCGCGAGATATGGGAGTTTGAAGCCAAGAAATGGTTGAGAAGACAACAAATTTTTCGCACTTCTGCTGCTCCAAACGCTTAACCAGAATGGCCTAGGGAAAAAATACACATACCGTTGTAATCGGGCGAGTTTCTACTTTCAGATGCAATAGGAATTTTTGGGTTAGGTCAATCCGTTCGCGAGATATGGGAGTTTGAAGCTAAGAAATGGTAGAGAAGACAACAAATTTTTCGCACTTCTGCTGCTCCAAACGCTTAACCAGAATGGCCTAGGGAAAAAATACACATACCGTTGTAATCGGGCGAGTTTCTACTTTCAGATGCAATAGGAGTTTTTGGGTTAGGTCAATCCGTTCGCGAGATATGGGAGTTTGAAGCCAAGAAATGGTTGAGAAGACAACAAATTTTTCGCACTTCTGCTGCTCCAAACGCTTAACCAGAATGGCCTAGGGAAAAAATACACATACCGTTGTAATCGGGCGAGTTTCTACTTTCAGATGCAATAGGAATTTTTGGGTTAGGTCAATCCGTTCGCGAGATATGGGAGTTTGAAGCTAAGAAATGGTAGAGAAGACAACAAATTTTTCGCACTTCTGCTGCTCCAAACGCTTAACCAGAATGGCCTAGGGAAAAAATACACATACCGTTGTAATCGGGCGAGTTTCTACTTTCAGATGCAATAGGAATTTTTGGGTTAGGTCAATCCGTTCGCGAGATATGGGAGTTTGAAGCCAAGAAATGGTTGAGAAGACAACAAATTTTTCGCACTTCTGCTGCTCCAAACTCTTAACCAGAATGGCCTAGGGAAAAAATACACATACCGTTGTAATCGGGCGAGTTTCTACTTTCAGGTGCAACAGGAATTTTTGGGGTAGGTCAATCCGTTCGCGAGATATGGGAGTTTGAAGCCAAGAAATGGTTGAGAAGGCAAAAAATTTTTCGCAATTCTGCTGCTCTAAACTCTTAACCAGAATGGCCTAGGGAAAAAATACACATACCGTTGTAATCGGGCGAGTTTCTCTACTTTTAGGTGCAATAGGAATTTTTGGGTTAGGTCAATCCGTTCGCGAGATATGGGAGTTTGAAGCCAAGAAATGGTTGAGAAGGCAAAAAATTTTTCGCAATTCTGCTGCTCCAAACTCTTAACCAGAATGGCCTAGGGAAAAAATACACATACCGTTGTAATCGGGCGAGTTTCTACTTTCAGATGCAATAGGAATTTTTGGGTTAGGACAATCCGTTCGCGAGATATGGGAGTTTGAAGCTAAGAAATGGTAGAGAAGACAACAAATTTTTCGCACTTCTGCTGCTCAAAACGCTTAACCAGAATGGCCTAGGGAAAAAATACACATACCGTTGTAATCGGGCGAGTTTCTACTTTCAGATGCAATAGGAATTTTTGGGTTAGGTCAATCCGTTCGCGAGATATGGGAGTTTGAAGCCAAGAAATGGTTGAGAAGACAACAAATTTTTCGCACTTCTGCTGCTCCAAACTCTTAACCAGAATGGCCTAGGGAAAAAATACACATACCGTTGTAATCGGGCGAGTTTCTACTTTCAGGTGCAACAGGAATTTTTGGGGTAGGTCAATCCGTTCGCGAGATATGGGAGTTTGAAGCCAAGAAATGGTTGAGAAGGCAAAAAATTTTTCGCAATTCTGCTGCTCTAAACTCTTAACCAGAATGGCCTAGGGAAAAAATACACATACCGTTGTAATCGGCGAGTTTCTACTTTTAGGTGCAATAGGAATTTTTGGGTTAGGTCAATCCGTTCGCGAGATATGGGAGTTTGAAGCCAAGAAATGGTTGAGAAGGCAAAAAATTTTTCGCAATTCTGCTGCTCCAAACTCTTAACCAGAATGGCCTAGGGAAAAAAATACACATACCGTTGTAATCGGGCGAGTTTCTACTTTCAGATGCAATAGGAATTTTTGGGATAGGTCAATCCGTTCGCGAGATATGGGAGTTTGAAGCTAAGAAATGGTTGATAAGACAACAAATTTTTCGCACTTCTGCTGCTCCAAACGCTTAACCAGAATGGCCAAGGGAAAAAATACACATACCGTTGCAATCGGGCGAGTTTCTACTTTCAGATGCAATAGGAATTTTTGGGTTAGGTCAATCCGTTCGCGAGATATGGGAGTTTGAAGCTAAGAAATGGTAGAGAAGACAACAAATTTTTCGCACTTCTGCTGCTCCAAACGCATAACCAGAATGGCCTAGGGAAAAAATACACATACCGTTGTAATCGGGCGAGTTTCTACTTTCAGATGCAATAGGAGTTTTTGGGTTAGGTCAATCCGTTCGCGAGATATGGGAGTTTGAAGCCAAGAAATGGTTGAGAAGACAACAAATTTTTCGCACTTCTGCTGCTCCAAACGCTTAACCAGAATGGCCTAGGGAAAAAATACACATACCGTTGTAATCGGGCGAGTTTCTACTTTCAGATGCAATAGGAGTTTTTGGGTTAGGTCAATCCGTTCGCGAGATATGGGAGTTTGAAGCCAAGAAATGGTTGAGAAGACAACAAATTTTTCGCACTTCTGCTGCTCCAAACGCTTAACCAGAATGGCCTAGGGAAAAAATACACATACCGTTGTAATCGGGCGAGTTTCTACTTTCAGATGCAATAGGAATTTTTGGGTTAGGTCAATCCGTTCGCGAGATATGGGAGTTTGAAGCTAAGAAATGGTAGAGAAGACAACAAATTTTTCGCACTTCTGCTGCTCCAAACGCTTAACCAGAATGGCCTAGGGAAAAAATACACATACCGTTGTAATCGGGCGAGTTTCTACTTTCAGATGCAATAGGAATTTTTGGGTTAGGTCAATCCGTTCGCGAGATATGGGAGTTTGAAGCCAAGAAATGGTTGAGAAGACAACAAATTTTTCGCACTTCTGCTGCTCCAAACTCTTAACCAGAATGGCCTAGGGAAAAAATACACATACCGTTGTAATCGGGCGAGTTTCTACTTTCAGGTGCAACAGGAATTTTTGGGGTAGGTCAATCCGTTCGCGAGATATGGGAGTTTGAAGCCAAGAAATGGTTGAGAAGGCAAAAAATTTTTCGCAATTCTGCTGCTCTAAACTCTTAACCAGAATGGCCTAGGGAAAAAATACACATACCGTTGTAATCGGGCGAGTTTCTACTTTTAGGTGCAATAGGAATTTTTGGGTTAGGTCAATCCGTTCGCGAGATATGGGAGTTTGAAGCCAAGAAATGGTTGAGAAGGCAAAAAATTTTTCGCAATTCTGCTGCTCCAAACTCTTAACCAGAATGGCCTAGGGAAAAAATACACATACCGTTGTAATCGGGCGAGTTTCTACTTTCAGATGCAATAGGAATTTTTGGGTTAGGTCAATCCGTTCGCGAGATATGGGAGTTTGAAGCTAAGAAATGGTAGAGAAGACAACAAATTTTTCGCACTTCTGCTGCTCCAAACGCTTAACCAGAATGGCCTAGGGAAAAAATACACATACCGTTGTAATCGGGCGAGTTTCTACTTTCAGATGCAATAGGAATTTTTGGGTTAGGTCAATCCGTTCGCGAGATATGGGAGTTTGAAGCCAAGAAATGGTTGAGAAGACAACAAATTTTTCGCACTTCTGCTGCTCCAAACTCTTAACCAGAATGGCCTAGGGAAAAAATACACATACCGTTGTAATCGGGCGAGTTTCTACTTTCAGGTGCAACAGGAATTTTTGGGGTAGGTCAATCCGTTCGCGAGATATGGGAGTTTGAAGCCAAGAAATGGTTGAGAAGGCAAAAAATTTTTCGCAATTCTGCTGCTCTAAACTCTTAACCAGAATGGCCTAGGGAAAAAATACACATACCGTTGTAATCGGGCGAGTTTCTACTTTTAGGTGCAATAGGAATTTTTGGGTTAGGTCAATCCGTTCGCGAGATATGGGAGTTTGAAGCCAAGAAATGGTTGAGAAGGCAAAAAATTTTTCGCAATTCTGCTGCTCCAAACTCTTAACCAGAATGGCCTAGGGAAAAAATACACATACCGTTGTAATCGGGCGAGTTTCTACTTTCAGATGCAATAGGAATTTTTGGGATAGGTCAATCCGTTCGCGAGATATGGGAGTTTGAAGCTAAGAAATGGTTGATAAGACAACAAATTTTTCGCACTTCTGCTGCTCCAAACGCTTAACCAGAATGGCCAAGGGAAAAAATACACATACCGTTGCAATCGGGCGAGTTTCTACTTTCAGATGCAATAGGAATTTTTGGGTTAGGTCAATCCGTTCGCGAGATATGGGAGTTTGAAGCTAAGAAATGGTAGAGAAGACAACAAATTTTTCGCACTTCTGCTGCTCCAAACGCTTAACCAGAATGGCCTAGGGAAAAAATACACATACCGTTGTAATCGGGCGAGTTTCTACTTTCAGATGCAATAGGAATTTTTGGGTTAGGTCAATCCGTTCGCGAGATATGGGAGTTTGAAGCCAAGAAATGGTTGAGAAGACAACAAATTTTTCGCACTTCTGCTGCTCCAAACGCTTAACCAGAATGGCCTAGGGAAAAAATACACATACCGTTGTGATCGGGCGAGTTTCTACTTTCAGATGCAATAGGAATTTTTGGGTTAGGTCAATCCGTTCGCGAGATATGGGAGTTTGAAGCTAAGAAATGGTAGAGAAGACAACAAATTTTTCGCACTTCTGCTGCTCCAAACGCTTAACCAGAATGGCCTAGGGAAAAAATACACATACCGTTGTAATCGGGCGAGTTTCTACTTTCAGATGCAATAGGAATTTTTGGGTTAGGTCAATCCGTTCGCGAGATATGGGAGTTTGAAGCTAAGAAATGGTAAAGAAGACAACAAATTTTTCGCACTTCTGCTGCTCCAAACGCTTAACCAGAATGGCCTAGGGAAAAAATACACATACCGTTGTAATCGGGCGAGTTTCTACTTTCAGATGCAACAGGAATTTTTGGGTTAGGTCAATCCGTTCGCGAGATATGGGAGTTTGAAGCTAAGAAATGGTAGAGAAGACAACAAATTTTTCGCACTTCTGCTGCTCCAAACGCTTAACCAGAATGGCCTAGGGAAAAAATACACATACCGTTGTAATCGGGCGAGTTTCTACTTTCAGATGCAATAGGAATTTTTGGGTTAGGTCAATCCGTTCGCGAGATATGGGAGTTTGAAGCTAAGAAATGGTAAAGAAGACAACAAATTTTTCGCAATTCTGCTTCTCCAAACGCTTAACCAGAATGGGCTAGGGAAAAAATACACATACCGTTGTAATCGGTCGAGTTTCTACTTTCAGATGCAACAGGAATTTTTGGGTTAGGTCAATCCGTTCGCGAGATATGGGAGTTTGAAGCCAAGAAATGGTTGAGAAGGCAAAAAATTTTTCGCAACTCTGCTGCTCCAAACTCTTAACCAGAATGGCCTAGGGAAAAAATACACATACCGTCGTAATCTGGCGAGTTTCTACTTTCAGATGCAATAGGAATTTTTGGGTTAGGTCAATCCGTTCGCGAGATATGGGAGTTTGAAGCTAAGAAATGGTTGATAAGACAACAAATTTTTCGCACTTCTGCTGCTCCAA
The DNA here is from genome assembly GCF_051014685.1 of Ptiloglossa arizonensis. Lineage (NCBI taxonomy): Eukaryota > Metazoa > Arthropoda > Insecta > Hymenoptera > Colletidae > Ptiloglossa > Ptiloglossa arizonensis. Next base: position 19,243 of record NW_027480258.1, read on the forward strand.
ACGCTTAACCAGAATGGCCTAGGGAAAAAATACACATACCGTTGTAATCGGGCGAGTTTCTACTTTCAGATGCAATAGGAGTTTTTGGGTTAGGTCAATCCGTTCGCGAGATATGGGAGTTTGAAGCCAAGAAATGGTTGAGAAGACAACAAATTTTTCGCACTTCTGCTGCACCAAACGCTTAACCAGAATGGCCTAGGGAAAAAATACACATACCGTTGTAATCGGGAGAGTTTCTACTTTCAGATGCAATAGGAATTTTTGGGTTAGGTCAATCCGTTCGCGAGATATGGGAGCTTGAAGCTAAGAAATGGTAGAGAAGACAACAAATTTTTCGCACTTCTGCTGCTCCAAACGCTTAACCAGAATGGCCTAGGGAAAAAATACACATACCGTTGTAATCGGGCGAGTTTCTACTTTCAGATGCAATAGGAATTTTTGGGTTAGGTCAATCCGTTCGCGAGATATGGGAGTTTGAAGCCAAGAAATGGTTGAGAAGACAACAAATTTTTCGCACTTCTGCTGCTCCAAACTCTTAACCAGAATGGCCTAGGGAAAAAATACACATACCGTTGTAATCGGGCGAGTTTCTACTTTCAGATGCAACAGGAATTTTTGGGTTAGGTCAATCCGTTCGCGAGATATGGGAGTTTGAAGCCAAGAAATGGTTGAGAAGGCAAAAAATTTTTCGCAACTCTGCTGCTCCAAACTCTTAACCAGAATGGCCTAGGGAAAAAATACACATACCGTTGTAATCTGGCGAGTTTCTACTTTCAGATGCAATAGGAATTTTTGGGTTAGGTCAATCCGTTCGCGAGATATGGGAGTTTGAAGCTAAGAAATGGTTGATAAGACAACAAATTTTTCGCACTTCTGCTGCTCCAAACGCTTAACCAGAATGGCCTAGGGAAAAAATACACATACCGTTGTAATCGGGCGATTTTCTACTTTCAGATGCAATAGGAGTTTTTGGGTTAGGTCAATCCGTTCGCGAGATATGGGAGTTTGAAGCCAAGAAATGGTTGAGAAGACAACAAATTTTTCGCACTTCTGCTGCTCCAAACGCTTAACCAGAATGGCCTAGGGAAAAAATACACATACCGTTGTAATCGGGCGAGTTTCTACTTTCAGATGCAATAGGAATTTTTGGGTTAGGTCAATCCGTTCGCGAGATATGGGAGTTTGAAGCTAAGAAATGGTAGAGAAGACAACAAATTTTTCGCACTTCTGCTGCTCCAAACGCTTAACCAGAATGGCCTAGGGAAAAAATACACATACCGTTGTAATCGGGCGAGTTTCTACTTTCAGATGCAATAGGAATTTTTGGGTTAGGTCAATCCGTTCGCGAGATATGGGAGTTTGAAGCCAAGAAATGGTTGAGAAGACAACAAATTTTTCGCACTTCTGCTGCTCCAAACTCTTAACCAGAATGGCCTAGGGAAAAAATACACATACCGTTGTAATCGGGCGAGTTTCTACTTTCAGATGCAACAGGAATTTTTGGGTTAGGTCAACCCGTTCGCGAGATATGGGAGTTTGAAGCCAAGAAATGGTTGAGAAGGCAAAAAATTTTTCGCAATTCTGCTGCTCCAAACTCTTAACCAGAATGGCCTAGGGAAAAAATACACATACCGTTATAATCGGGCGAGTTTCTACTTTTAGGTGCAATAGGAATTTTTGGGTTAGGTCAATCCGTTCGCGAGATATGGGAGTTTGAAGCCAAGAAATGGTTGAGAAGGCAAAAAATTTTTCGCAATTCTGCTGCTCCAAACTCTTAACCAGAATGGCCTAGGGAAAAAATACACATACCGTTGTAATCGGGCGAGTTTCTACTTTCAGATGCAACAGGAATTTTTGGGTTAGGTCAATCCGTTCGCTTGATGTGGGAGTTTGAAGCTAAGAAATGGTTGAGAAGGCAAAAAATTTTTCGCATTTCTGCTGCTCCAAACGCTTATCCAGAATGGCCTAGGGAAAAAATACACATACCGTTGTAATCGGGCGAGTTTCTACTTTCAGATGCAACAGGAATTTTTGGGTTAAGTCAATCCGTTCGCGAGATATGGGAGTTTGAAGCTAAGAAATGGTTGAGAAGGCAGAAAATTTTTCGCAATTCTGCTGCTCCAAACTCTTAACCAGAATGGCCTAGGGAAAAAATACACATACCGTTGTAATCGGGCGAGTTTCTACTTTCAGATGCAACAGGAATTTTTGGGTTAGGTCAATCCGTTCGCTTGATGTGGGAGTTTGAAGCTAAGAAATGGTTGAGAAGGCAAAAAATTTTTCGCAATTCTGCTTCTCCAAACGCTTAACCAGATTGGGCCATGGAAAAAATACACATACCGTTGTAATCGGGCGAGTTTCTACTTTCAGGTGCAATAGGAATTTTTGGGTTAGGTCAATCCGTTCGCGAGATATGGGAGTTTGAAGCTAAGAAATGGTAGAGAAGACAACAAATTTTTCGCAATTCTGCTTCTCCAAACGCTTAACCAGATTGGGCCATGGAAAAAATACACATACCGTTGTAATCGGGCGAGTTTCTACTTTCAGATGCAACAGGAATTTTTGGGTTAGGTCAATCCGTTCGCGAGATATGGGAGTTTGAAGCCAAGAAATGGTTGAGAAGGCAAAAAATTTTTCGCAATTCTGCTGCTCCAAACGCTTAACCAGAATGGCCTAGGGAAAAAATACACATACCGTTGTAATCGGGCGAGTTTCTACTTTCAGATGCAATAGGAATTTTTGGGTTAGGTCAATCCGTTCGCGAGATATGGGAGTTTGAAGCCAAGAAATGGTTGAGAAGGCAAAAAATTTTTCGCAATTCTGCTGCTCCAAACTCTTAACCAGAATGGCCTAGGGAAAAAATACACATACCGTTGTAATCGGGCGAGTTTCTACTTTCAGATGCAATAGGAATTTTTGGGTTAGGTCAATCCGTTCGCGAGATATGGGAGTTTGAAGCTAAGAAATGGTAGAGAAGACAACAAATTTTTCGCACTTCTGCTGCTCCAAACGCTTAACCGGAATGGCCTAGGGAAAAAATACACATACCGTTGTAATCGGGCGAGATTCTACTTTCAGATGCAATAGGAATTTTTGGGTTAGGTCAATCCGTTCGCGAGATATGGGAGTTTGAAGCTAAGAAATGGTAGAGAAGACAACAAATTTTTCGCAATTCTGCTTCTCCAAACGCTTAACCAGATTGGGCCATGGAAAAAATACACATACCGTTGTAATCGGGCGAGTTTCTACTTTCAGGTGCAATAGGAATTTTTGGGTTAGGTCAATCCGTTCGCGAGATATGGGAGTTTGAAGCCAAGAAATGGTTGAGAAGGCAAAAAATTTTTCGCAATTCTGCTGCTCCAAACTCTTAACCAGAATGGCCTAGGGAAAAAATACACATACCGTTGTAATCGGGCGAGTTTCTACTTTCAGATGCAACAGGGTTTTTTTGGGTTAGGTCAATGCGTTCGCGAGATATGGGAGTTTGAAGCTAAGAAATGGTTGAGAAGGCAAAAAATTTTTCGCATTTCTGCTGCTCCAAACGCTTAACCAGAATGGCCTAGGGAAAAAATACACATACCGTTGTAATCGGGCGAGTTTCTACTTTCAGATGCAACAGGAATTTTTGGGTTAGGTCAATCCGTTCGCGAGATATGGGAGTTTGAAGCTAAGAAATGGTTGAGAAGGCAGAAAATTTTTCGCAATTCTGCTGCTCCAAACGCTTAACCAGAATGGCCTAGGGAAAAAATACACATACCGTTGTAATCGGGCGAGTTTCTACATTCAAATGCAATAGGACGTTTTGGGTTAGGTCAATCCGTTCGCGAGATATGGGAGTTTGAAGCCAAGAAATGGTTGAGAAGGCAAAAAATTTTTCGCAATTCTGCTGCTCCAAACTCTTAACCAGAATGGCCTAGGGAAAAAATACACATACCGTTGTAATCTGGCGAGTTTCTACTTTCAGATGCAATAGGAATTTTTGGGTTAGGTCAATCCGTTCACGAGATATGGGAGTTTGAAGCCAAGAAATGGTTGAGATGGCAAAAAATTTTTCGCAATTCTGCTGCTCCAAACGCTTAGCCAGAATGGCCTAGGGAAAAAATACACATACCGTTGTAATCGGGCGAGTTTCTACTTTCAGATGCAACAGGAATTTTTGGGTTAGGTCAATCCGTTCGCGAAATATGGGAGTTTGAAGCCAAGAAATGGTTGAGAAGGCAAAAAATTTTTCGCAATTCTGCTGCTCCAAACTCTTAACCAGAATGGCCTAGGGAAAAAATACACATACCGTTGTAATCGGGCGAGTTTCTACTTTTAGGTGCAATAGGAATTTTTGGGTTAGGTCAATCCGTTCGCGAGATATGGGAGTTTGAAGCTAAGAAATGGTTGAGAAGGCAGAAAATTTTTCGCAATTCTGCTGCTCCAAACGCTTAACCAAAATGGCCTAGGGAAAAAATACACATACCGTTGTAATCGGGCGAGCTTCTACTTTCAAATGCAATAGGACGTTTTGGGTTAGGTCAATCCGTTCGCGAGATATGGGAGTTTGAAGCCAAGAAATGGTTGAGAAGGCTAAAAATTTTTCGCAATTCTGCTGCTCCAAACTCTTAACCAGAATGGCCTAGGGAAAAAATACACATACCGTTGTAATCTGGCGAGTTTCTACTTTCAGATGCAATAGGAATGTTTGGGTTAGGTCAATCTGTTCACGAGATATGGGAGTTTGAAGCCAAGAAATGGTTGAGATGGCAAAAAATTTTTCGCAATTCTGCTGCTCCAAACGCTTAGGCAGAATGGCCTAGGGAAAAAATACACATACCGTTGTAATCGGGCGAGTTTCTACTTTCAGATGCAATAGGAGTTTTTGGGTTAGGTCAATCCGTTCGCGAGATATGGAGTTTGAAGCCAAGAAATGGTTGAGAAGACAACAAATTTTTCGCACTTCTGCTGCACCAAACGCTTAACCAGAATGGCCTAGGAAAAAATACACATACCGTTGTAATCGGGAGAGTTTCTACTTCAGATGCAATAGGAATTTTTGGGTTAGGTCAATCCGTTCGCGAGATATGGGAGCTTGAAGCTAAGAAATGGTAGAGAAGACAACAAATTTTTCGCACTTCTGCTGCTCCAAACGCTTAACCAGAATGGCCTAGGGAAAAAATACACATACCGTTGTAATCGGGCGAGTTTCTACTTTCAGATGCAATAGGAATTTTTGGGTTAGGTCAATCCGTTCGCGAGATATGGGAGTTTGAAGCCAAGAAATGGTTGAGAAGACAACAAATTTTTCGCACTTCTGCTGCTCCAAACTCTTAACCAGAATTGGCCTAGGAAAAAATACACATACCGTTGTAATCGGGCGAGTTTCTACTTTCAGATGCAACAGGAATTTTTGGGTTAGGTCAATCCGTTCGCGAGATATGGGAGTTGAAGCCAAGAAATTGTTGAGAAGGCAAAAAATTTTTCGCAACTCTGCTGCTCCAAACTCTTAACCAGAATGGCCTAGGGAAAAAATACACATACCGTTGTAATCTGGCGAGTTTCTACTTTCAGATGCAATAGGAATTTTTGGGTTAGGTCAATCCGTTCGCGAGATATGGGGAGTTTGAAGCTAAGAAATGGTTGATAAGACAACAAATTTTTCGCACTTCTGCTGCTCCAAACGCTTAACCAGAATGCCTAGGGAAAAAATACACATACCGTTGTAATCGGGCGAGTTTCTACTTTCAGATGCAATAGGAGTTTTTTGGTTAGGTCAATCCGTTCGCGAGATATGGGAGTTTGAAGCCAAGAAATGGTTGAGAAGACAACAAATTTTTCGCACTTCTGCTGCTCCAAACGCTTAACCAGAATGGCCTAGGGAAAAAATACACATACCGTTGTAATCGGGCGAGTTTCTACTTTCAGATGCAATAGGAATTTTTGGGTTAGGTCAATCCGTTCGCGAGATATGGGAGTTTGAAGCTAAGAAATGGTAGAGAAGACAACAAATTTTTCGCACTTCTGCTGCTCCAAACGCTTAACCAGAATGGCCTAGGGAAAAAATACACATACCGTTGTAATCGGGCGAGTTTCTACTTTCAGATGCAATAGGAATTTTTGGGTTAGGTCAATCCGTTCGCGAGATATGGGAGTTTGAAGCCAAGAAATGGTTGAGAAGACAACAAATTTTTCGCACTTCTGCTGCTCCAAACTCTTAACCAGAATGGCCTAGGGAAAAAATACACATACCGTTGTAATCGGGCGAGTTTCTACTTTCAGATGCAACAGGAATTTTTGGGTTAGGTCAACCCGTTCGCGAGATATGGGAGTTTGAAGCCAAGAAATGGTTGAGAAGGCAAAAAATTTTTCGCAATTCTGCTGCTCCAAACTCTTAACCAGAATGGCCTAGGGAAAAAATACACATACCGTTGTAATCGGGCGAGTTTCTACTTTTAGGTGCAATAGGAATTTTTGGGTTAGGTCAATCCGTTCGCGAGATATGGGAGTTTGAAGCCAAGAAATGGTTGAGAAGGCAAAAAATTTTTCGCAATTCTGCTGCTCCAAACTCTTAACCAGAATGGCCTAGGGAAAAAATACACATACCGTTGTAATCGGGCGAGTTTCTACTTCAGATGCAACAGGAATTTTTGGGTTAGGTCAATCCGTTCGCTTGATGTGGGAGTTTGAAGCTAAGAAATGGTTGAGAAGGCAAAAAATTTTTCGCATTTCTGCTGCTCCAAACGCTTATCCAGAATGGCCTAGGGAAAAAATACACATACCGTTGTAATCGGGCGAGTTTCTACTTTCAGATGCAACAGGAATTTTTGGGTTAAGTCATCCGTTCGCGAGATATGGGAGTTTGAAGCTAAGAAATGGTTGAGAAGGCAGAAAATTTTTCGCAATTCTGCTGCTCCAAACTCTTAACCAGAATGGCCTAGGGAAAAAATACACATACCGTTGTAATCGGGCGAGTTTCTACTTTCAGATGCAACAGGAATTTTTGGGGTTAGGTCAATCCGTTCGCTTGATGTGGGAGTTTGAAGCTAAGAAATGGTTGAGAAGGCAAAAAATTTTTCGCAATTCTGCTTCTCCAAACGCTTAACCAGATTGGGCCATGGAAAAAATACACATACCGTTGTAATCGGGCGAGTTTCTACTTTCAGGTGCAATAGGAATTTTTGGGTTAGGTCAATCCGTTCGCGAGATATGGGAGTTTGAAGCTAAGAAATGGTAGAGAAGACAACAAATTTTCGCAATTCTGCTTCTCCAAACGCTTAACCAGATTGGGCCATGGAAAAATACACATACCGTTGTAATCGGGCGAGTTTCTACTTTCAGATGCAACAGGAATTTTTGGGTTAGGTCAATCCGTTCGCGAGATATGGGAGTTTGAAGCCAAGAAATGGTTGAGAAGGCAAAAAATTTTTCGCAATTCTGCTGCTCCAAACGCTTAACCAGAATGGCCTAGGGAAAAAATACACATACCGTTGTAATCGGGCGAGTTTCTACTTTTAGGTGCAATAGGAATTTTTGGGTTAGGTCAATCCGTTCGCGAGATATGGGAGTTTGAAGCCAAGAAATGGTTGAGAAGGCAAAAAATTTTTCGCAATTCTGCTGCTCCAAACTCTTAACCAGAATGGCCTAGGGAAAAAATACACATACCGTTGTAATCGGGCGAGTTTCTACTTTCAGATGCAATAGGAATTTTTGGGTTAGGTCAATCCGTTCGCGAGATATGGGAGTTTGAAGCTAAGAAATGGTAGAGAAGACAACAAATTTTTCGCACTTCTGCTGCTCCAAACGCTTAACCGGAATGGCCTAGGGAAAAAATACACATACCGTTGTAATCGGGCGAGATTCTACTTTCAGATGCAATAGGAATTTTTGGGTTAGGTCAATCCGTTCGCGAGATATGGGAGTTTGAAGCTAAGAAATGGTAGAGAAGGACAACAAATTTTTCGCAATTCTGCTTCTCCAAACGCTTAACCAGATTGGGCCATGGAAAAAATACACATACCGTTGTAATCGGGCGAGTTTCTACTTTCAGGTGCAATAGGAATTTTTGGGTTAGGTCAATCCGTTCGCGAGATATGGGAGTTTGAAGCCAAGAAATGGTTGAGAAGGCAAAAAATTTTTCGCAATTCTGCTGCTCCAAACTCTTAACCAGAATGGCCTAGGGAAAAAATACACATACCGTTGTAATCGGGCGAGTTTCTACTTTCAGATGCAACAGGGTTTTTTTGGGTTAGGTCAATGCGTTCGCGAGATATGGGAGTTTGAAGCTAAGAAATGGTTGAGAAGGCAAAAAAATTTTTCGCATTTCTGCTGCTCCAAACGCTTAACCAGAATGGCCTAGGGAAAAAATACACATACCGTTGTAATCGGGCGAGTTTCTACTTTCAGATGCAACAGGAATTTTTGGGTTAGGTCAATCCGTTCGCGAGATATGGGAGTTTGAAGCTAAGAAATGGTTGAGAAGGCAGAAAATTTTTCGCAATTCTGCTGCTCCAAACGCTTAACCAGAATGGCCTAGGGAAAAAATACACATACCGTTGTAATCGGGCGAGTTTCTACATTCAAATGCAATAGGACGTTTTGGGTTAGGTCAATCCGTTCGCGAGATATGGGAGTTTGAAGCCAAGAAATGGTTGAGAAGGCAAAAAATTTTTCGCAATTCTGCTGCTCCAAACTCTTAACCAGAATGGCCTAGGGAAAAAATACACATACC
>NW_027480259.1:0-27951 GCF_051014685.1 Ptiloglossa arizonensis
GAAACCGGAGAGAAACGGAGAAACGGAGAAACGGAGAAACGGGAGAAACGGAGAAACGAGAAACGAAGGATGAAACGGAGAAAACGAAGAAAGAAACGGAGAAACGAAGAAAGAAACGGTAGAAGCGAAGAAAGACACGAACGAAACGAAGAAAGAAACCGAGAAACGAAGAACGGAATGAAGAATAGAAGAAAGAAATGGAGAAACGATGAAAGAAACGGGAAAATCGAAGAAAGAAACGGAGAAACGAAGAAAGGAACGGAGAAACGAAGAAAGAAACGAGAAGCGAAGAAAGAAACCGAGAAACGAAGAACGGAATGAAGAAATAGAAGAAACAAATGGAGAAACGATGAAAAGAAACGGAAAATCGAAGAAAGAAACGGAGAAACGAAGAAAGGAACGGAGAAACGAAGAAAGAAACGGAGAAGCGAAGAAAGACACGAAGAAACGAAAGAAAGAAACCGAGAAACCGAAGAACGGAATGATGAATAGACAGAAAGAAATGGAGAAACGAAGAAAGAAACGGAAAATCGAAGAAAGAGAAACGGAGAAACGAAGAAAGAAACGGAGAAACGAACAAAGAAACGGAGAAACGAACAAAGAAACGGAGAAACGAACAAAGAAACGGTGAAACGGAGAAACGGAGAAACGGAGAAAACTGAGAAACTGAGAAACCGAGAAACGGAGAAACTGAGAAAGAGAGAAACCGAGGAACGGAGAAACCGAGAAACGGAGCACCGAGGAAACGGAGAAACGGGAGAAACGGAGAAACGGAGAAACGGAGAAACGGAGAAACCTGAGAAACCGAGAGAAACGGAGAAACGGAGAAACAGAGAAACCGAGAAACGGAGAAACCCGAGAAACGGAGCACCGGAGAAACGGAGAGGAACGGAGAAAACGAAGGAAGAAACGGAGAAACGAAGGAAGAAACGGAGAAACGAAGAAAGAAACGGAGAAACGAAGAAAGAAACGGAGAAGCGAAGGGAAGACACGAAGAAACGAAGAAAGAAACCGAGAAACGAAGAACGGAATGAAGAATAGAAGAAAGAAATGGAGAAACGAAGGAAAGAAACGGAAAATCGAAGAAAGAAACGGAGAAACGAAGAAAGAAACGGAGAAACGAACAAAGAAATGGTGAAACGGAGAAACGGAGAAACGGGAGAAACTGAGAAACCGAGAAACGGAGAAACTGAGAACTGAGAAACAGAGAAACCGAGGAACGGAGAAACCGAGAAACGGAGCACCGGAGAAACGGAGGAACGGAGAAACGGAGAAACGGAGAAACGGAGGAAACGGAGGAAACGGAGAAACGGAGAAACGGAGAAACGGAGAAACGGAAAAAAGGAGAAACGGAGAAACGGAGAAAACGGAGAAACGGAGAAACGGAGAAACGAAGGAAGATACGGGAGAAACGAAGAAAGAAACGGAGAAACGAAGAAAGAAACGGAGAAGCGAAGAAAGACACGAAGAAACGAAGAAAGAACCCGAGAAACGAAGAACGGAATGAAGAATAGAAGAAAGAAATGGAGAAACGAAGAAAGAAACGGAAAATCGAAGAAAGAAACGGAGAAACGAAGAAAGAAACGGAGAAACGAACAAAGAAATGGTGAAACGGAGAAACGGAGAAACGGAGAAACTGAGAAACCGAGAAACGGAGAAACTGAGAAACAGAGAAACCGAGAAACGGAGAAACGGAGAAACAGAGAAACCGAGAAACGGAGAAACCGAGAAACGGAGCACCGGAGAAACGGAGAAACGGAGAAACGGAGAAACGGAGAAACGGAGAAACGGAGAAACGGAGAAACGGAGAAGCGGAGAAACGGAGAAACGGAGAAACGGAGAAACGGAGAAACGGAGAAACGGAGAAGCGGAGAAACGGAGAAACGGAGAAACGGAGAAACGGAGAAACGGAGAAACGGAGAAACGGAGAAACGGAGAAACGGAGAAACGGAGAAACGGAGAAACAGAGAAACGGAGAAACGGAGAAACGGAGTAACGGAGAAACGGAGAAACGGAGAAACGGAGAAACGGAGAAACGGAGAAGCGGAGAAACGGAGAAACGGAGAAACGGAGAAACGGAGAAACGGAGAAACGGAGAAACGGAGAAACGGAGAAACGGAGAAACGGAGAAACGGAGAAACGGAGAAACGAACAAAGAAACGGTGAAACGGAGAAACGGAGAAACGGAGAAACGGAGAAACGGAGAAACGGAGAAACGGAGAAACGGAGAAACGGAGAAACGGAGAAACGGAGAAACGAAGGAAGAAATGGAGAAACGATGAAAGAAACGGAAAATCGAAGAAAGAAACGGAGAAACGAAGAAAGGAACGGAGAAACGAAGAAAGAAACGGAGAAACGAAGAAAGAAACCGAGAAACGAAGAACGGAATGATGAATAGAAGAAAGAAATGGAGAAACGAAGAAAGACACGGAAAATCGAAGAAAGAAACGGAGAAACGAAGAAAGAAACGGAGAAACGAACAAAGAAACGGAGAAACGAACAAAGAAACGGAGAAACGAACAAAGAAACGGTGAAACGGAGAAACGGAGAAACTGAGAAACTGAGAAACCGAGAAACGGAGAAACTGAGAAAGAGAGAAACCGAGGAACGGAGAAACCGAGAAACGGAGCACCGGAGAAACGGAGGAACGGAGAAACGGAGAAACGGAGAAACGGAGAAACGGAGAAACGGAGAAACGGAGAAACGGAGAAACGGAGAAACGGCGAAACGGAGAAACGGAGAAACGGAGAAGCGGAGAAACGGAGAAACGGAGAAACGGAGAAACGGAGAAACGTAGAAACGGAGAAACGGAGAAACGGAGAAACGGAGAAACGGAGAAACGGAGAAACGAACAAAGAAACGGTGAAACGGAGAAACGGAGAAACGGAGAAACGGAGAAACGGAGAAACGGAGAAACGGAGAAACGGAGAAACGGAGAAACGGAGAAACGAAGGATGAAACGGAGAAACGAAGAAAGAAACGGAGAAACGAAGAAAGAAACGGAGAAGCGAAGAAAGACACGAAGAAACGAAGAAAGAAACCGAGAAACGAAGAACGGAATGAAGAATAGAAGAAAGAAATGGAGAAACGATGAAAGAAACGGAAAATCGAAGAAAGAAACGGAGAAACGAAGAAAGGAACGGAGAAACGAAGAAAGAAACGGAGAAGCGAAGAAAGAAACCGAGAAACGAAGAACGGAATGAAGAATAGAAGAAACAAATGGAGAAACGATGAAAGAAACGGAAAATCGAAGAAAGAAACGGAGAAACGAAGAAAGGAACGGAGAAACGAAGAAAGAAACGGAGAAGCGAAGAAAGACACGAAGAAACGAAGAAAGAAACCGAGAAACGAAGAACGGAATGATGAATAGAAGAAAGAAATGGAGAAACGAAGAAAGAAACGGAAAATCGAAGAAAGAAACGGAGAAACGAAGAAAGAAACGGAGAAACGAACAAAGAAACGGAGAAACGAACAAAGAAACGGAGAAACGAACAAAGAAACGGTGAAACGGAGAAACGGAGAAACGGAGAAACTGAGAAACTGAGAAACCGAGAAACGGAGAAACTGAGAAAGAGAGAAACCGAGGAACGGAGAAACCGAGAAACGGAGCACCGGAGAAACGGAGAAACGGAGAAACGGAGAAACGGAGAAACGGAGAAACGGAGAAACTGAGAAACCGAGAAACGGAGAAACGGAGAAACAGAGAAACCGAGAAACGGAGAAACCGAGAAACGGAGCACCGGAGAAACGGAGGAACGGAGAAACGAAGGAAGAAACGGAGAAACGAAGGAAGAAACGGAGAAACGAAGAAAGAAACGGAGAAACGAAGAAAGAAACGGAGAAGCGAAGGAAGACACGAAGAAACGAAGAAAGAAACCGAGAAACGAAGAACGGAATGAAGAATAGAAGAAAGAAATGGAGAAACGAAGAAAGAAACGGAAAATCGAAGAAAGAAACGGAGAAACGAAGAAAGAAACGGAGAAACGAACAAAGAAATGGTGAAACGGAGAAACGGAGAAACGGAGAAACTGAGAAACCGAGAAACGGAGAAACTGAGAAACTGAGAAACAGAGAAACCGAGGAACGGAGAAACCGAGAAACGGAGCACCGGAGAAACGGAGGAACGGAGAAACGGAGAAACGGAGAAACGGAGAAACGGAGAAACGGAGAAACGGAGAAACGGAGAAACGGAGAAACGGAGAAGCGGAGAAACGGAGAAACGGAGAAACGGAGAAACGGAGAAACGGAGAAACGGAGAAACGGAGAAACGGAGAAACGGAGAAACGGAGAAACGGAGAAACGGAGAAACGGAGAAACGGAGAAACGGAGAAACGGAGAAACGGAGAAACGGAGAAACGGAGAAACGGAGAAACGGAGAAACGGAGAAACGGAGAAACGGAGAAACGGAGAAACGGAGAAACGGAGAAACGGAGAAACGGAGAAACGGAGAAACGGAGAAACGGAGAAACGGAGAAACGGAGAAACGGAGAAACGGAGAAACGGAGAAACGGAGAAACGAAGGAAGAAACGGAGAAACGAAGAAAGAAACGGAGAAACGAAGAAAGAAACGGAGAAGCGAAGAAAGACACGAAGAAACGAAGAAAGAAACCGAGGAACGAAGAACGGAATGAAGAATAGAAGAAAGAAATGGAGAAACGATGAAAGAAACGGAAAATCGAAGAAAGAAACGGAGAAACGAAGAAAGGAACGGAGAAACGAAGAAAGAAACGGAGAAGCGAAGAAAGAAACCGAGAAACGAAGAACGGAATGAAGAATAGAAGAAAGAAATGGAGAAACGATGAAAGAAACGGAAAATCGAAGAAAGAAACGGAGAAACGAAGAAAGGAACGGAGAAACGAAGAAAGAAACGGAGAAGCGAAGAAAGACACGAAGAAACGAAGAAAGAAACCGAGAAACGAAGAACGGAATGATGAATAGAAGAAAGAAATGGAGAAACGAAGAAAGAAACGGAAAATCGAAGAAAGAAACGGAGAAACGAAGAAAGAAACGGAGAAACGAACAAAGAAACGGAGAAACGAACAAAGAAACGGAGAAACGAAGAAAGAAACGGAGAAACGAACAAAGAAACGGTGAAACGGAGAAACGGAGAAACGGAGAAACGGAGAAACGGAGAAACGGAGAAACGGAGAAACGGAGAAACGGAGAAACGGAGAAACGGAGAAACGGAGGAACGGAGAAACGGAGAAACGGAGAAACGGAGAAACGGAGAAACGGAGAAACGGAGAAACGGAGAAACGGAGAAACGGAGAAACGGAGAAACGGAGAAACGGAGAAACGGAGAAACGGAGGAACGGAGAAACGGAGAAACGGAGAAACGGAGAAACGGAGAAACGGAGAAACGGAGAAACGGAGAAACGGAGAAACGGAGAAACGGAGAAACGGAGAAACGGAGAAACGGAGAAACGGAGAAGCGGAGAAACGGAGAAACGGAGAAACGGAGAAACGGAGAAACGGAGAAACGGAGAAACGGAGAAACGGAGAAACGAAGGAAGAAACGGAGAAACGAAGAAAGAAACGGAGAAACGAAGAAAGAAACGGAGAAGCGAAGAAAGACACGAAGAAACGAAGAAAGAAACCGAGAAACGAAGAACGGAATGAAGAATAGAAGAAAGAAATGGAGAAACGATGAAAGAAACGGAAAATCGAAGAAAGAAACGGAGAAACGAAGAAAGGAACGGAGAAACGAAGAAAGAAACGGAGAAACGAAGAAAGAAACGGAGAAACGAAGAAAGAAACGGAGAAACGAACAAAGAAACGGTGAAACGGAGAAACGGAGAAACGGAGAAACGGAGAAACGGAGAAACGGAGAAACGGAGAAACGGAGAAACGAACAAAGAAACGGTGAAACGGAGAAACGGAGAAACGGAGAAACGGAGAAACGGAGAAACGGAGAAACGGAGAAACGGAGAAACGGAGAAACGGAGAAACGGAGAAACGAAGGATGAAACGGAGAAACGAAGAAAGAAACGGAGAAACGAAGAAAGAAACGGAGAAGCGAAGAAAGACACGAAGAAACGAAGAAAGAAACCGAGAAACGAAGAACGGAATGAAGAATAGAAGAAAGAAATGGAGAAACGATGAAAGAAACGGAAAATCGAAGGAAGAAACGGAGAAACGAAGAAAGGAACGGAGAAACGAAGAAAGAAACGGAGAAGCGAAGAAAGAAACCGAGAAACGAAGAACGGAATGAAGAATAGAAGAAACAAATGGAGAAACGATGAAAGAAACGGAAAATCGAAGAAAGAAACGGAGAAACGAAGAAAGGAACGGAGAAACGAAGAAAGAAACGGAGAAGCGAAGAAAGACACGAAGAAACGAAGAAAGAAACCGAGAAACGAAGAACGGAATGATGAATAGAAGAAAGAAATGGAGAAACGAAGAAAGAAACGGAAAATCGAAGAAAGAAACGGAGAAACGAAGAAAGAAACGGAGAAACGAACAAAGAAACGGAGAAACGAACAAAGAAACGGAGAAACGAACAAAGAAACGGTGAAACGGAGAAACGGAGAAACGGAGAAACTGAGAAACTGAGAAACCGAGAAACGGAGAAACTGAGAAAGAGAGAAACCGAGGAACGGAGAAACCGAGAAACGGAGCACCGGAGAAACGGAGGAACGGAGAAACGGAGAAACGGAGAAACGGAGAAACGGAGAAACTGAGAAACCGAGAAACGGAGAAACGGAGAAACAGAGAAACCGAGAAACGGAGAAACCGAGAAACGGAGCACCGGAGAAACGGAGGAACGGAGAAACGAAGGAAGAAACGGAGAAACGAAGGAAGAAACGGAGAAACGAAGAAAGAAACGGAGAAACGAAGAAAGAAACGGAGAAGCGAAGGAAGACACGAAGAAAGAAACCGAGAAACGAAGAACGGAATGAAGAATAGAAGAAAGAAATGGAGAAACGAAGAAAGAAACGGAAAATCGAAGAAAGAAACGGAGAAACGAAGAAAGAAACGGAGAAGCGAAGAAAGGCACGAAGAAACGAAGAAAGAAACCGAGAAACGAAGAACGGAATGATGAATAGAAGAATGAAATGGAGAAACGAAGAAAGAAACGGAAAATCGAAGAAAGAAACGGAGAAACGAAGAAAGAAACGGAGAAACGAACAAAGAAATGGTGAAACGGAGAAACGGAGAAACGGAGAAACTGAGAAACCGAGAAACGGAGAAACTGAGAAACTGAGAAACAGAGAAACCGAGGAACGGAGAAACCGAGAAACGGAGCACCGGAGAAACGGAGGAACGGAGAAACGGAGAAACGGAGAAACGGAGAAACGGAGAAACGGAGAAACGGAGAAACGGAGAAACGGAGAAACGGAGAAACGGAGAAACGGAGAAACGGAGGAACGGAGAAGCGGAGAAACGGAGAAACGGAGAAACGGAGAAACGGAGAAACGGAGAAACGGAGAAACGTAGAAACGGAGAAACGGAGAAACGGAGAAACGGAGAAACGGAGAAACGGAGAAACGGAGAAACGGAGAAACGGAGAAACGGAGAAACGGAGAAACGGAGAAACGGAGAAACGGAGAAACGGAGAAACGGAGAAACGAAGGAAGAAACGGAGAAACGAAGAAAGAAACGGAGAAACGAAGAAAGAAACGGAGAAGCGAAGAAAGACACGAAGAAACGAAGAAAGAAACCGAGAAACGAAGGACGGATTGAAGAATAGAAGAGAGAAATGGAGAAACGAAGAAAGAAACGGAAAATCGAAGAAAGAAACGGAGAAACAAAGAAAGAAACGGAGAAACGAAGAAAGAAACGGAGAAACGAACAAAGAAACGGAGAAACGAACAAAGAAACGGAGAAACGAACAAAGAAACGGAGAAACGGAGAAATAAATGGAGAAACGAAGAAATAAACGGAGAAACGGAGAAGGAAACGGAGGAACGAACAAAGAAACGGTGAAACGGAGAAACGGAGAAACGGAGAAACTGAGAAACCGAGAAACGGGGAAACGGAGAAACAGAGAAACAGAGAAACCGAGAAACGGAGAAACCGAGAAACGGAGCACCGGAGAAACGGAGGAACGGAGAAAGGGAGAAACGGTGACACGGGGAAACGGAGAAACGGAGAAACGGAGAAACGGAGAAACGGAGAAACGGAGAAACGGAGAAACGGAGAAACGGAAAAACGGAGAAACGGAGAAACGGAGAAACGGAGAAACGAAGAAACGGAGAAACGAAGGAAGAAACGGAGAAACGAAGAAAGAAACGGAGAAGCGAAGAAAGACACGAAGAAACGAAGAAAGAAACCGAGAAACGAAGAACGGAATGATGAATAGAAGAAAGAAATGGAGAAACGAAGAAAGAGACGGAAAATCGAAGAAAGAAACGGAGAAACAAAGAAAGAAACGGAGAAACGAACAAAGAAATGGTGAAACGGAGAAACGGAGAAACGGAGAAACTGAGAAACCGAGAAACGGAGAAACTGAGAAACGGAGAAACGGAGAAACGGAGAAACGGAGAAACGGAGAAACGGAGAAACGGAGAAACGGAGAAACGGAGAAACGGAGAAACGGAGAAACGGAGAAACAGAGAAACGGAGAAACGAAGAAAGAAACGGAGAAGCGAAGAAAGACACGAAGAAACGAAGAAAGAACCCGAGAAACGAAGAACGGAATGAAGAATAGAAGAAAGAAATGGAGAAACGAAGAAAGAAACGGAAAATCGAAGAAAGAAACGGAGAAACGAAGAAAGAAACGGAGAAACGGACAAAGAAATGGTGAAACGGAGAAACGGAGAAACGGAGAAACTGAGAAACCGAGAAACGGAGAAACTGAGAAACAGAGAAACCGAGGAACGGAGAAACCGAGAAACGGAGCACCGGAGAAACGGAGGAACGGAGAAACGGAGAAACGGAGAAACGGAGAAACGGAGAAACGGAGAAACGGAGAAACGGAGAAACGGAGAAACGGAGAAACGGAGAAACGGAGAAACGGAGAAACGGAGAAACGGAGAAACGGAGAAACGGAGAAACGGAGAAACAGAGAAACGGAGAAACGGAGAAACAGAGTAACGGAGAAACGGAGAAACGGAGAAACGGAGAAACGGAGAAACGGAGAAGCGGAGAAACGGAGAAACGGAGAAACGGAGAAACGGAGAAACGGAGAAACGGAGAAACGGAGAAACGGAGAAACGAACAAAGAAACGGTGAAACGGAGAAACGGAGAAACGGAGAAACGGAGAAACGGAGAAACGGAGAAACGGAGAAACGGAGAAACGGAGAAACGGAGAAACGAAGGATGAAACGGAGAAACGAAGAAAGAAACGGAGAAACGAAGAAAGAAACGGAGAAGCGAAGAAAGACACGAAGAAACGAAGAAAGAAACCGAGAAACGAAGAACGGAATGAAGAATAGAAGAAAGAAATGGAGAAACGATGAAAGAAACGGAAAATCGAAGAAAGAAACGGAGAAACGAAGAAAGGAACGGAGAAACGAAGAAAGAAACGGAGAAGCGAAGAAAGAAACCGAGAAACGAAGAACGGAATGAAGAATAGAAGAAACAAATGGAGAAACGATGAAAGAAACGGAAAATCGAAGAAAGAAACGGAGAAACGAAGAAAGGAACGGAGAAACGAAGAAAGAAACGGAGAAGCGAAGAAAGACACGAAGAAACGAAGAAAGAAACCGAGAAACGAAGAACGGAATGATGAATAGAAGAAAGAAATGGAGAAACGAAGAAAGAAACGGAAAATCGAAGAAAGAAACGGAGAAACGAAGAAAGAAACGGAGAAACGAACAAAGAAACGGAGAAACGAACAAAGAAACGGAGAAACGAACAAAGAAACGGTGAAACGGAGAAACGGAGAAACGGAGAAACTGAGAAACTGAGAAACCGAGAAACGGAGCACCGGAGAAACGGAGGAACGGAGAAACGAAGGAAGAAACGGAGAAACGAAGGAAGAAGCGGAGAAACGAAGAAAGAAACGGAGAAACGAAGAAAGAAACGGAGAAGCGAAGGAAGACACGAAGAAACGAAGAAAGAAACCGAGAAACGAAGAACGGAATGAAGAATAGAAGAAAGAAATGGAGAAACGAAGAAAGAAACGGAAAATCGAAGAAAGAAACGGAGAAACGAAGAAAGAAACGGAGAAACGAACAAAGAAATGGTGAAACGGAGAAACGGAGAAACGGAGAAACTGAGAAACCGAGAAACGGAGAAACTGAGAAACTGAGAAACAGAGAAACCGAGGAACGGAGAAACCGAGAAACGGAGCACCGGAGAAACGGAGGAACGGAGAAACGGAGAAACGGAGAAACGGAGAAACGGAGAAACGGAGAAACGGAGAAACGGACAAACGGAGAAACGGAGAAACGGAGAAACGGAGAAACGGAGAAACGGAGAAACGGAGGAACGGAGAAGCGGAGAAACGGAGAAACGGAGAAACGGAGAAACGGAGAAACGGAGAAACGGAGAAACGGAGAAACGGAGAAACGGAGAAACGGAGAAACGGAGAAACGGAGAAACGGAGAAACGGAGAAACGGAGAAACGGAGAAACGGAGAAACGGAGAAACGGAGAAACGGAGAAACGGAGAAACGGAGAAACGGAGAAACGGAGAAACGGAGAAACGGAGAAACGGAGAAACGAAGGAAGAAACGGAGAAAGAAACGGAGAAACGAAGAAAGAAACGGCGAAGCGAAGAAAGACACGAAGAAACGAAGAAAGAAACCGAGAAACGAAGGACGGATTGAAGAATAGAAGAGAGAAATGGAGAAACGAAGAAAGAAACGGAAAATCGAAGAAAGAAACGGAGAAACAAAGAAAGAAACGGAGAAACGAAGAAAGAAACGGAGAAACGAACAAAGAAACGGAGAAACGAACAAAGAAACGGAGAAACGAACAAAGAAACGGAGAAACGGAGAAATAAATGGAGAAACGAAGAAATAAACGGAGAAACGGAGAAGGAAACGGAGGAACGAACAAAGAAACGGTGAAACGGAGAAACGGAGAAACGGAGAAACGGAGAAACGGAGAAACGGAGAAACGGAAAAACGGAGAAACGGAGAAACGGAGAAACGGAGAAACGAAGGAAGAAACGGAGAAACGAAGAAAGAAACGGAGAAGCGAAGAAAGACACGAAGAAACGAAGAAAGAAACCGAGAAACGAAGGACGGAATGATGAATAGAAGAAAGAAATGGAGAAACGAAGAAAGAAACGGAAAATCGAAGAAAGAAACGGAGAAACGAAGAAAGAAACGGAGAAACGAACAAAGAAACGGAGAAACGAACAAAGAAATGGTGAAACGGAGAAACTGAGAAACCGAGAAACGGAGAAACTGAGAAACAGAGAAACCGAGGAACGGAGAAACCGAGAAACGGAGCACCGGAGAAACGGAGGAACGGAGAAATGGAGAAACGGAGAAACGGAGAAACGGAGAAACGGAGAAACGGAGAAACGGAGAAACGGAGAAACGGAGAAGCGGAGAAACGGAGAAACGGAGAAACGGAGAAACGGAGAAGCGGAGAAACGGAGAAACGGAGAAACGGAGAAACGGAGAAACGGAGAAACGGAGTAACGGAGAAGCGGAGAAACGGAGAAACGGAGAAACGGAGAAACGGAGAAACTGAGAAACAGAGAAACCGAGGAACGGAGAAACCGAGAAACGGAGCACCGGAGAAACGGAGGAACGGAGAAACGGAGAAACGGAGAAACGGAGAAACGGAGAAACGGAGAAACGGAGAAACGGAGAAACGGAGAAACGGAGAAACGGAGAAACGGAGAAACGAAGGAAGAAACGGAGAAACGAAGAAAGAAACGGAGAAACGAAGAAAGAAACGGAGAAGCGAAGGAAGACACGAAGAAACGAAGAAAGAAACCGAGAAACGAAGAGCGGAATGAAGAATAGAAGAAGGAAATGGAGAAACGATGAAAGAAACGGAAAAGCGAAGAAAGAAACGGAGAAACGAAGAAAGGAACGGAGAAACGAAGAAAGAAACGGAGAAGCGAAGAAAGACACGAAGAAACGAAGAAAGAAACCGAGAAACGAAGAACGGAATGATGAATAGAAGAAAGAAATGGAAAAACGAAGAAAGAAACGGAAAGTCGAAGAAAGAAACGGAGAAACGAAGAAAGAAACGGAGAAACGAACAAAGAAACGGAGAAACGAACAAAGAAACGGTGAAACGGAGAAACGGAGAAACGGAGAAACTGAGAAACCGAGAAACGGAGAAACTGAGAAAGAGAGAAACCGAGGAACGGAGAAACCGAGAAACGGAGCACCGGAGAAACGGAGGAACGGAGAAACGGAGAAACGGAGAAACGGAGAAACGGAGAAACGGAGAAACGGAGAAACGGAGAAACGGAGAAACAGAGAAACCGAGAAACGGAGAAACCGAGAAACGGAGAAACGGAGAAACGGAGAAACGGAGAAACGGAGAAACGGAGAAACGGAGAAACGGAGAAACGAAGGAAGAAACGGAGAAACGAAGAAAGAAACGGAGAAACGAAGAAAGAAACGGAGAAGCGAAGAAAGACACGAAGAAAGAAACCGAGAAACGAAGAACGGAATGAAGAATAGAAGAAAGAAATGGAGAAACGAAGAAAGAAACGGAAAATCGAAGAAAGAAACGGAGAAACGAAGAAAGAAACGGAGAAACGAAGAAAGAAGCGGAGAAACGAACAAAGAAACGGAGAAACGAACAAAGATACGGAGAAACGGAGAAATAAATGGAGAAACGAAGAAATAAACGGAGAAACGGAGAAAGAAACGGAGGAACGAAGAAAGAAACGGAGGAACGAACAAAGAAACGGAGAAACGGAGAAACGGAGAAACGGAGAAACGGAGAAACGGAGAAACGGAGAAACGGAGAAACGGAGAAACGGAGAAACGGAGAAACGGAGAAACGGAGAAACGGAGAAACGGAGAAACGGAGAAACGGAGAAACGGAGAAACGGAGAAACGGAGAAACGGAGAAACGGAGAAACGGAGAAACGGAGAAACGGAGAAACGGAGAAACGGAGAAACGGAGAAACGGAGAAACGGAGAAACGGAGAAACGGAGAAACGGAGAAACGGAGAAACGGAGAAACGGAGAAACGGAGAAACGGAGAAACGGAGAAACGGAGAAACGGAGAAACGGAGAAACGGAGAAACGGAGAAACGGAGAAACGGAGAAACGGAGAAACGGAGAAACGGAGAAACGGAGAAACGGAGAAACGGAGAAACGGAGAAACGGAGAAACGGAGAAACGGAGAAACGGAGAAACGGAGAAACGGAGAAACGGAGAAACGGAGAAACGGAGAAACGGAGAAACGGAGAAACGGAGAAACAGAGAAACCGAGAAACGGAGAAACCGAGAAACGGAGCACCGGAGAAACGGAGGAACGGAGAAAGGGAGAAACGGTGACACGGGGAAACGGAGAAACGGAGAAACGGAGAAACGGAGAAACGGAGAAACGGAGAAACGGAGAAACGGAGAAACGGAAAAACGGAGAAACGGAGAAACGGAGAAACGGAGAAACGGAGAAACGAAGGAAGAAACGGAGAAACGAAGAAAGAAACGGAGAAGCGAAGAAAGACACGAAGAAACGAAGAAAGAAACCGAGAAACGAAGAACGGAATGATGAATAGAAGAAAGAAATGGAGAAACGAAGAAAGAAACGGAAAATCGAAGAAAGAAACGGAGAAACGAAGAAAGAAACGGAGAAACGAACAAAGAAATGGTGAAACGGAGAAACGGAGAAACGGAGAAACTGAGAAACCGAGAAACGGAGAAACTGAGAAACAGAGAAACCGAGGAACGGAGAAACCGAGAAACGGAGCACCGGAGAAACGGAGGAACGGAGAAATGGAGAAACGGAGAAACGGAGAAACGGAGAAACGGAGAAACGGAGAAACGGAGAAACGGAGAAACGGAGAAACGGAGAAACGGAGAAACGGAGAAACGGAGAAACGGAGAAACGGAGAAACGGAGAAACGGAGAAACGGAGAAACGGAGAAACGGAGAAACGGAGAAACGGAGAAACGGAGAAACGGAGAAACGGAGAAACGGAGAAACGGAGAAACGGAGAAACGGAGAAACGGAGAAACGGAGAAACGGAGAAACAGAGAAACCGAGAAACGGAGAAACCGAGAAACGGCGCACCGGAGAAACGGAGGAACGGAGAAACGGAGAAACGGAGAAACGGAGAAACGGAGAAACGGAGAAACGGAGAAACGGAGAAACGGAGAAACGAAGGAAGAAACGGAGAAACGAAGAAAGAAACGGAGAAACGAAGAAAGAAACGGAGAAGCGAAGAAAGACACGAAGAAACGAAGAAAGAAACCGAGAAACGAAGGACGGATTGAAGAATAGAAGAGAGAAATGGAGAAACGAAGAAAGAAACGGAGAAACAAAGAAAGAAACGGAGAAACGAAGAAAGAAACGGAGAAACGAACAAAGAAACGGAGAAACGAACAAAGAAACGGAGAAACGAACAAAGAAACGGAGAAACGGAGAAATAAATGGAGAAACGAAGAAATAAACGGAGAAACGGAGAAGGAAACGGAGGAACGAACAAAGAAACGGTGAAACGGAGAAACGGAGAAACGGAGAAACGGAGAAACGGAGAAACGGAGAAACGGAGAAACGGAGAAACGGAAAAACGGAGAAACGGAGAAACGGAGAAACGGAGAAACGAAGGAAGAAACGGAGAAACGAAGAAAGAAACGGAGAAGCGAAGAAAGACACGAAGAAACGAAGAAAGAAACCGAGAAACGAAGGACGGAATGATGAATAGAAGAAAGAAATGGAGAAACGAAGAAAGAAACGGAAAATCGAAGAAAGAAACGGAGAAACGAAGAAAGAAACGGAGAAACGAACAAAGAAATGGTGAAACGGAGAAACGGAGAAACGGAGAAACTGAGAAACCGAGAAACGGAGAAACTGAGAAACAGAGAAACCGAGGAACGGAGAAACCGAGAAACGGAGCACCGGAGAAACGGAGGAACGGAGAAATGGAGAAACGGAGAAACGGAGAAACGGAGAAACGGAGAAACGGAGAAACGGAGAAACGGAGAAACGGAGAAGCGGAGAAACGGAGAAACGGAGAAACGGAGAAACGGAGAAGCGGAGAAACGGAGAAACGGAGAAACGGAGAAACGGAGAAACGGAGAAACGGAGTAACGGAGAAGCGGAGAAACGGAGAAACGGAGAAACGGAGAAACGGAGAAACTGAGAAACAGAGAAACCGAGGAACGGAGAAACCGAGAAACGGAGCACCGGAGAAACGGAGGAACGGAGAAACGGAGAAACGGAGAAACGGAGAAACGGAGAAACGGAGAAACGGAGAAACGGAGAAACGGAGAAACGGAGAAACGGAGAAACGAAGGAAGAAACGGAGAAACGAAGAAAGAAACGGAGAAACGAAGAAAGAAACGGAGAAGCGAAGGAAGACACGAAGAAACGAAGAAAGAAACCGAGAAACGAAGAGCGGAATGAAGAATAGAAGAAGGAAATGGAGAAACGATGAAAGAAACGGAAAAGCGAAGAAAGAAACGGAGAAACGAAGAAAGGAACGGAGAAACGAAGAAAGAAACGGAGAAGCGAAGAAAGACACGAAGAAACGAAGAAAGAAACCGAGAAACGAAGAACGGAATGATGAATAGAAGAAAGAAATGGAAAAACGAAGAAAGAAACGGAAAGTCGAAGAAAGAAACGGAGAAACGAAGAAAGAAACGGAGAAACGAACAAAGAAACGGAGAAACGAACAAAGAAACGGTGAAACGGAGAAACGGAGAAACGGAGAAACTGAGAAACCGAGAAACGGAGAAACTGAGAAAGAGAGAAACCGAGGAACGGAGAAACCGAGAAACGGAGCACCGGAGAAACGGAGGAACGGAGAAACGGAGAAACGGAGAAACGGAGAAACGGAGAAACGGAGAAACGGAGAAACGGAGAAACGGAGAAACAGAGAAACCGAGAAACGGAGAAACCGAGAAACGGAGAAACGGAGAAACGGAGAAACGGAGAAACGGAGAAACGGAGAAACGGAGAAACGGAGAAACGAAGGAAGAAACGGAGAAACGAAGAAAGAAACGGAGAAACGAAGAAAGAAACGGAGAAGCGAAGAAAGACACGAAGAAAGAAACCGAGAAACGAAGAACGGAATGAAGAATAGAAGAAAGAAATGGAGAAACGAAGAAAGAAACGGAAAATCGAAGAAAGAAACGGAGAAACGAAGAAAGAAACGGAGAAACGAAGAAAGAAGCGGAGAAACGAACAAAGAAACGGAGAAACGAACAAAGATACGGAGAAACGGAGAAATAAATGGAGAAACGAAGAAATAAACGGAGAAACGGAGAAAGAAACGGAGGAACGAAGAAAGAAACGGAGGAACGAACAAAGAAACGGAGAAACGGAGAAACGGAGAAACGGAGAAACGGAGAAACGGAGAAACGGAGAAACGGAGAAACGGAGAAACGGAGAAACGGAGAAACGGAGAAACGGAGAAACGGAGAAACGGAGAAACGGAGAAACGGAGAAACGGAGAAACGGAGAAACGGAGAAACGGAGAAACGGAGAAACGGAGAAACGGAGAAACGGAGAAACGGAGAAACGGAGAAACGGAGAAACGGAGAAACGGAGAAACGGAGAAACGGAGAAACGGAGAAACGGAGAAACGGAGAAACGGAGAAACGGAGAAACGGAGAAACGGAGAAACGGAGAAACGGAGAAACGGAGAAACGGAGAAACGGAGAAACAGAGAAACCGAGAAACGGAGAAACCGAGAAACGGAGCACCGGAGAAACGGAGGAACGGAGAAAGGGAGAAACGGTGACACGGGGAAACGGAGAAACGGAGAAACGGAGAAACGGAGAAACGGAGAAACGGAGAAACGGAGAAACGGAGAAACGGAAAAACGGAGAAACGGAGAAACGGAGAAACGGAGAAACGGAGAAACGAAGGAAGAAACGGAGAAACGAAGAAAGAAACGGAGAAGCGAAGAAAGACACGAAGAAACGAAGAAAGAAACCGAGAAACGAAGAACGGAATGATGAATAGAAGAAAGAAATGGAGAAACGAAGAAAGAAACGGAAAATCGAAGAAAGAAACGGAGAAACGAAGAAAGAAACGGAGAAACGAACAAAGAAATGGTGAAACGGAGAAACGGAGAAACGGAGAAACTGAGAAACCGAGAAACGGAGAAACTGAGAAACAGAGAAACCGAGGAACGGAGAAACCGAGAAACGGAGCACCGGAGAAACGGAGGAACGGAGAAATGGAGAAACGGAGAAACGGAGAAACGGAGAAACGGAGAAACGGAGAAACGGAGAAACGGAGAAACGGAGAAACGGAGAAACGGAGAAACGGAGAAACGGAGAAACGGAGAAACGGAGAAACGGAGAAACGGAGAAACGGAGAAACGGAGAAACGGAGAAACGGAGAAACGGAGAAACGGAGAAACGGAGAAACGGAGAAACGGAGAAACGGAGAAACGGAGAAACGGAGAAACGGAGAAACAGAGAAACCGAGAAACGGAGAAACCGAGAAACGGCGCACCGGAGAAACGGAGGAACGGAGAAACGGAGAAACGGAGAAACGGAGAAACGGAGAAACGGAGAAACGGAGAAACGGAGAAACGGAGAAACGAAGGAAGAAACGGAGAAACGAAGAAAGAAACGGAGAAACGAAGAAAGAAACGGAGAAGCGAAGAAAGACACGAAGAAACGAAGAAAGAAACCGAGAAACGAAGGACGGATTGAAGAATAGAAGAGAGAAATGGAGAAACGAAGAAAGAAACGGAAAATCGAAGAAAGAAACGGAGAAACAAAGAAAGAAAGGGAGAAACGAAGAAAGAAACGGAGAAACGAACAAAGAAACGGAGAAACGAACAAAGAAACGGAGAAACGAACAAAGAAACGGAGAAACGGAGAAATAAATGGAGAAACGAAGAAATAAACGGAGAAACGGAGAAAGAAACGGAGGAACGAACAAAGAAACGGTGAAACGGAGAAACGGAGAAACGGAGAAACTGAGAAACCGAGAAACGGGGAAACGGAGAAACAGAGAAAAAGAGAAACCGAGAAACGGAGAAACCGAGAAACGGAGCACCGGAGAAACGGAGGAACGGAGAAAGGGAGAAACGGTGACACGGGGAAACGGAGAAACGGAGAAACGGAGAAACGGAGAAACGGAGAAACGGAGAAACGGAGAAACGGAAAAACGGAGAAACGGAGAAACGGAGAAACGGAGAAACGGAGAAACGAAGGAAGAAACGGAGAAACGAAGAAAGAAACGGAGAAGCGAAGAAAGACACGAAGAAACGAAGAAAGAAACCGAGAAACGAAGAACGGAATGATGAATAGAAGAAAGAAATGGAGAAACGAAGAAAGAAACGGAAAATCGAAGAAAGAAACGGAGAAACGAAGAAAGAAACGGAGAAACGAACAAAGAAATGGTGAAACGGAGAAACGGAGAAACGGAGAAACTGAGAAACCGAGAAACGGAGAAACTGAGAAACAGAGAAACCGAGGAACGGAGAAACCGAGAAACGGAGCACCGGAGAAACGGAGGAACGGAGAAATGGAGAAACGGAGAAACGGAGAAACGGAGAAACGGAGAAACGGAGAAACGGAGAAAGAAACGGAGAAACGAACAAAGAAACGGAGAAACGAACAAAGAAATGGTGAAACGGAGAAACGGAGAAACGGAGAAACTGAGAAACCGAGAAACGGAGAAACTGAGAAACAGAGAAACGGAGAAACGGAGAAACGGAGAAACGGAGAAACAGAGAAACGGAGAAACGGAGAAACGGAGTAACGGAGAAGCGGAGAAACGGAGAAACGGAGAAACGGAGAAACGGAGAAACGGAAAAAAAAAGAAACGGAGAAACGGAGAAACGGAGAAACGGAGAAACGGAGAAACGTAGAAACGGAGAAACGGAGAAACGGAGAAACGGAGAAACGGAGAAACGGAGAAACGGAGAAACGGAGAAACGGAGAAACGGAGAAACTGAGAAACCGAGAAACGGAGAAACGGAGAAACAGAGAAACCGAGAAACGGAGAAACCGAGAAACGGAGCACCGGAGAAACGGAGGAACGGAGAAACGGAGAAACGGAGAAACGAAGGAAGAAACGGAGAAACGAAGAAAGAAACGGAGAAACGAAGAAAGAAACGAAGAAACGAAGAAAGAAACGGAGAAGCGAAGGAAGACACGAAGAAACGAAGAAAGAAAACGAGAAACGAAGAGCGGAATGAAGAATAGAAGAAAGAAATGGAGAAACGATGAAAGAAACGGAAAAGCGAAGAAAGAAACGGAGAAACGAAGAAAGAAACGGAGAAACGAAGAAAGAAACGGAGAAGCGAAGGAAGACACGAAGAAACGAAGAAAGAAACCGAGAAACGAAGAACGGAATGAAGAATAGAAGAAAGAAATGGAGAAACGAAGAAAGAAACGGAAAATCGAAGAAAGAAACGGAGAAACGAAGAAAGAAACGGAGAAGCGAAGAAAGGCACGAAGAAACGAAGAAAGAAACCGGGAAACGAAGGACGGATTGAAGAATAGAAGAGAGAAATGGAGAAACGAAGAAAGAAACGGAAAATCGAAGAAAGAAACGGAGAAACAAAGAAAGAAACGGAGAAACGAAGAAAGAAACGGAGAAACGAACAAAGAAACGGAGAAACGAACAAAGAAACGGAGAAACGAACAAAGAAACGGAGAAGCGGAGAAATAAATGGAGAAACGAAGAAATAAACGGAGAAACGGAGAAAGAAACGGAGGAACGAACAAAGAAACGGTGAAACGGAGAAACGGAGAAAGTGAGAAACCGAGAAACGGGGAAACGGAGAAACAGAGAAACAGAGAAACCGAGAAACGGAGAAACCGAGAAACGGAGCACCGGAGAAACGGAGGAACGGAGAAAGGGAGAAACGGTGACACGGGGAAACGGAGAAACGGAGAAACGGAGAAACGGAGAAACGGAGAAACGGAGAAACGGAGAAACGGAGAAACGGAGAAACGGAGAAGCGGAGAAACGGAGAAACGGAGAAACGGAGAAACGGGGAAACGGAGAAACGGAGAAACGGAGAAACGGAGAAACGGAGAAACGGAGAAACGGAGAAACGGAGAAACGGAGAAACGGAGAAACGGAGAAACGGAGAAACGGAGAAACGGAGAAACGGAGAAACGGAGAAACGGAGAAACGAAGGATGAAACGGAGAAACGAAGAAAGAAACGGAGAAACGAAGAAAGAAACGGAGAAGCGAAGAAAGACACGAAGAAACGAAGAAAGAAACCGAGAAACGAAGGACGGATTGAAGAATAGAAGAGAGAAATGGAGAAACGAAGAAAGAAACGGAAAATCGAAGAAAGAAACGGAGAAACAAAGAAAGAAACGGAGAAACGAAGAAAGAAACGGAGAAACGAACAAAGAAACGGAGAAACGAACAAAGAAACGGAGAAACGAACAAAGAAACGGAGAAGCGGAGAAATAAATGGAGAAACGAAGAAATAAACGGAGAAACGGAGAAAGAAACGGAGGAACGAACAAAGAAACGGTGAAACGGAGAAACGGAGAAACGGAGAAAGTGAGAAACCGAGAAACGGGGAAACGGAGAAACAGAGAAACAGAGAAACCGAGAAACGGAGAAACCGAGAAACGGAGCACCGGAGAAACGGAGGAACGGAGAAAGGGAGAAACGGTGACACGGGGAAACGGAGAAACGGAGAAACGGAGAAACGGAGAAACGGAGAAACGGAGAAACGGAGAAACGGAGAAACGGAGAAACGGAGAAACGGAGAAAAGGAGAAACGGAGAAACGGAGAAACGGAGAAACGAAGGAAGAAACGGAGAAACGAAGAAAGAAACGGAGAAGCGAAGAAAGACACGAAGAAACGAAGAAAGAAACCGAGAAACGAAGAACGGAATGATGAATAGAAGAAAGAAATGGAGAAACGAAGAAAGAAACGGAAAATCGAAGAAAGAAACGGAGAAACGAAGAAAGAAACGGAGAAACGAACAAAGAAGTGGTGAAACGGAGAAACGGAGAAACGGAGAAACTGAGAAACCGAGAAACGGAGAAACTGAGAAACAGAGAAACCGAGGAACGGAGAAACCGAGAAACGGAGCACCGGAGAAACGGAGGAACGGAGAAATGGAGAAACGGAGAAACGGAGAAACGGAGAAACGGAGAAACGGAGAAACGGAGAAACGGAGAAACGGAGAAACGGAGAAACGGAGAAACGGAGAAACGGAGAAACGGAGAAACGGAGAAGCGGAGAAACGGAGAAACGGAGAAACGGAGAAACGGAGAAACGGAGAAACGGAGTAACGGAGAAGCGGAGAAACGGAGAAACGGAGAAACGGAGAAACGGAGAAACGGAAAAAAGGAGAAACGGAGAAACGGAGAAACGGAGAAACGGAGAAACGGAGAAACGAAGGAAGATACGGAGAAACGAAGAAAGAAACGGAGAAACGAAGAAAGAAACGGAGAAGCGAAGAAAGACACGAAGAAACGAAGAAAAAACCCGAGAAACGAAGAACGGAATGAAGAATAGAAGAAAGAAATGGAGAAACGAAGAAAGAAACGGAAAATCGAAGAAAGAAACGGAGAAACGAAGAAAGAAACGGAGAAACGAACAAAGAAATGGTGAAACGGAGAAACGGAGAAACGGAGAAACTGAGAAACCGAGAAACGGAGAAACCGAGAAACGGAGAAACGGAGAAACGGAGAAACGGAGAAACGGAGAAACGGAGAAACGGAGAAACGGAGAAACTGAGAAACCGAGAAACGGAGAAACGGAGAAACAGAGAAACCGAGAAACGGAGAAACCGAGAAACGGAGCACCGGAGAAACGGAGGAACGGAGAAACGACGGAAGAAACGGAGAAAGAAACGGAGAAGCGAAGAAAGACACGAAGAAACGAAGAAAGAAACCGAGAAACGAAGATCGGAATGATGAATAGAAGAAAGAAATGGAGAAACGAAGAAAGAAACGGAAAATCGAAGAAAGAAACGGAGAAACGAAGAAAGAAACGGAGAAACGAAGAATGAAACGGAGAAACGAACAAAGAAACGGAGAAACGAACAAAGAAACGGAGAAACGGAGAAATAAATGGAGAAACGAAGAAAGAAACGGAGAAACGAAGAAAGAAACGGAGAAGCGAAGAAAGACACGAAGAAACGAAGAAAGAAACCGAGAAATGAAGATCGGAATGATGAATAGAAGAAAGAAATGGAGAAACGAAGAAAGAAACGGAAAATCGAAGAAAGAAACGGAGAAACGAAGAAAGAAACGGAGAAACGAACAAAGAAACGGTGAATCGGAGAAACGGAGAAACGGAGAAACTGAGAAACCGAGAAACGGAGAAACTGAGAAACAGAGAAACCGAGGAACGGAGAAACCGAGAAACGGAGCACCGGAGAAACGAAGAAAGAAACGGAGAAGCGAAGAAAGACACGAAGAAACGAAGAAAGAAACCGAGAAACGAAGATCGGAATGATGAATAGAAGAAAGAAATGGAGAAACGAAGAAAGAAACGGAAAATCGAAGAAAGAAACGGAGAAACGAAGAAAGAAACGGAGAAACGAAGAAAGAAACGGAGAAACGAACAAAGAAACGGAGAAACGAACAAAGAAACGGAGAAACGGAGAAATAAATGGAGAAACGAAGAAAGAAACGGAGAAACGAAGAAAGAAACGGAGAAGCGAAGAAAGACACGAAGAAACGAAGAAAGAAACCGAGAAATGAAGATCGGAATGATGAATAGAAGAAAGAAATGGAGAAACGAAGAAAGAAACGGAAAATCGAAGAAAGAAACGGAGAAACGAAGAAAGAAACGGAGAAACGAACAAAGAAACGGTGAATCGGAGAAACGGAGAAACGGAGAAACTGAGAAACCGAGAAACGGAGAAACTGAGAAACAGAGAAACCGAGGAACGGAGAAACCGAGAAACGGAGCACCGGAGAAACGGAGAAACGGAGAAACGGAGAAACGGAGAAACGGAGAAACGGAGAAACGGAGAAACGGAGAAACGGAGAAACGGAGAAACGGAGAAACGGAGAAACGAAGGAAGAAACGGAGAAACGAAGAAAGAAACGGAGAAACGAAGAAAGAAACGGAGAAACGAAGAAAGAAACGGAGAAACGAACAAAGAAACGGAGAAACGAACAAAGAAACGGAGAAACGGAGAAATAAATGGAGAAACGAAGAAATAAACGGAGAAACGGAGAAAGAAACGGAGGAACGAACAAAGAAACTGTGAAACGGAGAAACGGGGAAACGGAGAAACTGAGAAACCGAGAAACGGGGAAACGTAGAAACAGAGAAACAGAGAAACCGAGAACCGGAGAAACCGAGAAACGGAGCACCGGAGAAACGGAGGAACGGAGAAAGGGAGAAACGGAGACACGGAGAAACGGAGAAACGGAGAAGCGGAGAAACGGAGAAACGGAGAAACGGAGAAACGGAGAAACGGAGAAACGGAGAAACGGAGAAACGGAGAAACGGAGAAACGAAGGAAGAAACGGAGAAACGAAGAAAGAAACGGACAAGCGAAGAAAGACACGAAGAAACGATGAAAGAAACCGAGAAACGAAGAACGTAATGAAGAATAGAAGAAAGAAATGGAGAAACGAAGAAAGAAACGGAATATCGAAGAAAGAAACGGTGAAACGAAGAAAGAAACGGAGAAACGAAGAAAGAAACGGAGAAACGAACAAAGAAACGGAGAAACGAACAAAGAAACGGAGAAACGAACAAAGAAACGGAGAAATTAATGGAGAAACGAAGAAATAAACGGAGAAACGGAGAAAGAAACGGAGGAACGAACAAAGAAACGGTGAAACGGAGAAACGGAGAAACTGAGAAACCGAGAAACGGAGAAACGGAGAAACGGAGAAACAGAGAAACAGAGAAACCGAGAAACGGAGAAACCGAGAAACGGAACACCGGAGAAACGGAGGAACGGAGAAACGGAGAAACGGAGAAACGAAGGAAGAAACGGAGGAACGAAGAAAGAAACGGAGAAACGAAGAAAGAAACGGAGAAGCGAAGAAAGACACGAAGAAACGAAGAAAGAAACCGAGAAACGAAGAACGGAATGAAGAATAGAAGAAAGAAATGCAGAAACGAAGAAAGAAACGGAAAATCGAAGAAAGAAACGGAGAAACGAACAAAGAAACGGAGAAACGAACAAAGAAACGGTGAAACGGAGAAACGGAGAAACGGAGAAACTGAGAAACCGAGAAACCGAGAAACGGAGAAACTGAGAAAGAGAGAAACCGAGGAACGGAGAAACCGAGAAACGAGAAACGGAGAAACGGAGAAACGGAGAAACGGAGAAACGGAGAAACGGAGAAACGGAGAAACGGAGAAACGGAGAAACGGAGAAACGGAGAAACGGAGAAACGGAGAAACGGAGAAACGGAGAAACGGAGAAACGGAGAAACGGAGAAACGGAGACACGGAGAAACGGAGAACGGAGAAACGGAGAAACGGAGAAACGGAGAAACGGAGAAACGGAGAAACGAAGGAAGAAACGGAGAAACGAAGAAAGAAACGGAGAAGCGAAGAAAGACACGAAGAAACGAAGAAAGAAACCGAGAAACGAAGAACGTAATGAAGAATAGAAGAAAGAAATGGAGAAACGAAGAAAGAAACGGAAAATCGAAGAAAGAAACGGTGAAACGAAGAAAGAAACGGCGAAACGAAGAAAGAAACGGAGAAACGAACAAAGAAACGGAGAAACGAACAAAGAAACGGAGAAACGAACAAGAAACGGAGAAACGAACAAAGAAACGGAGAAATTAATGGAGAAACGAAGAAATAAACGGAGAAACGGAGAAAGAAATGGAGGAGCGAACAAAGAAACGGTGAAACGGGGAAACGGAGAAACTGAGAAACCGAGAAACGGAGAAACGGAGAAACAGAGAAACAGAGAAACCGAGAAACGGAGAAACCGAGAAACGGAACACCGGAGAAACGGAGGAACGGAGAAACGGAGAAACGGAGAAACGAAGGAAGAAACGGAGGAACGAAGAAAGAAACGGAGAAACGAAGAAAGAAACGGAGAAGCGAAGAAAGACTCGAAGAAACGAAGAAAGAAACCGAGAAACGAAGAACGGAATGAAGAATAGAAGAAAGAAATGCAGAAACGAAGAAAGAAACGGAAAATCGAAGATAGAAACGGAGAAACGAACAAAGAAACGGAGAAACGAACAAAGAAACGGTGAAACGGAGAAACGGAGAAACGGAGAAACTGAGAAACCGAGAAACGGAGAAACTGAGAAAGAGAGAAACCGAGGAACGGTGAAACCGAGAAACGAGAAACGGAGAAACGGAGAAACGGAGAAACGGAGAAACGGAGAAACGGAGAAACGGAGAAACGGAGAAACGGAGAAACGAGAAACGGAGAAACGGAGAAACGGAGAAACGGAGAAACGGAGAAACGGAGAAACGGAGAAACGGAGAAAACGGAGAAACGGAGAAACGGAGAAACGGAGAAACGGAGAAACGGAGAAACGGAGAAACGGAGAAACGGAGAAACGGAGAAACGGAGAAACGGAGAAACGGAGAAACGGAGAAACGGAGAAACGGAGAAACGGAGAAACGGAGAAACGGAGAAACGGAGAAACGGAGAACGGAGAAACGGAGAAACGGAGAAACGGAGAAACGGAGAAACGGAGAAACGGAGAAACGGAGAAACGGAGAAACGGAGAAACGGAGAAACGGAGAAACGGAGAAACGGAGAAACGGAGAAACGGAGAACGGAGAAACGGAGAAACGGAGAAACGGAGAAACGGAGAAGCGGAGAAACGGAGAAAACGGAGAAACGGAGAAACGGAGAAAACGGAGAAACGGAGAAACGGAGAAACGGAGAAACGGAGAAACGGAGAAACGGAGAAACGGAGAAACGGAGAAACGGAGAAACGGAGAAACGGAGAAACGGAGGAAACGGAGAAACGGAGAAACGGAGAAACGGAGAAACGGGAAACGGAGAAACGGAGAAACGGGAGAAACGAGAAACGGAGAAACGGAGAAACGGAGAAACGGAGAAACGGAGAAACGGAGAAAACGGAGAAGCGGAGAAACGGAGAAACGGAGAAACGGAGAAACGGAGAAACGGAGAAACGGAGAAACGGAGAAACGGAGAAACGGAGAAACGGAGAAACGGAGAAACGGAGAAACGAGAAACGGAGAAGCGGAGAAACGGAGAAATGGAGAAACGGAGAAACGAAGGAAGAAACGGAGAAACGAAGAAAGAAACGGAGAAGCGAAGAAAGGACACGAAGAAACGAAGAAAGAAACCGAGAAACGAAGAACGTAATGAAGAATAGAAGAAAGAAATGGAGAAACGAAGAAAGAAACGAAAATCGAAGAAAGAAACGGTGAAACGAAGAAAGAAACGGAGAAACGAAGAAAGAAACGAGAACGAACAAAGAAACGGAGAAACGAACAAAGAAACGGAGAAACGAACAAAGAAACGGAGAAATTAATGGAGAAACGAAGAAATAAACGGAGAAACGGAGAAAGAAACGGAGGAGCGAACAAAAGAAACGGTGAAACGGAGAAACGGAGAAACTGAGAAACCGAGAAACGGAGAAACGGAGAACAGAGAAACAGAGAAACCGAGAAACGGAGAAACGAGAAACGGAAAACCGGAGAAACGGAGGAACGGAGAAACGGAGAAACGGAGAAACGAAGGAAGAAACGGAGGAACGAAGAAAGAAACGGAGAAACGAAGAAAGAAACGGAGAAGCGAAGAAAGACACGAAGAAACGAAGAAAGAAACCGAGAAACGAAGAACGGAATGAAGAATAGAAGAAAGAAATGCAGAAACGAAGAAAGAAACGGAAAATCGAAGAATGAAACGGAGAAACGAACAAAGAAACGGAGAAACGAACAAAGAAACGGTGAAACGGAGAAACGGAGAAACGGAGAAACTGTGAAACCGAGAAACGGAGAAACTGAGAAAGAGAGAAACCGAGGAACGGAGAAACCGAGAAACGGAGAAACGGAGAAACGGAGAAACGGAGAAACGGAGAAACGGAGAAAGCGGAGAAACGGAGAAACGGAGAAACGGAGAAACGGAGAAACGAGAAACGGAGAAACGGAGAAAACGGAGAACCGGAGAACGGAGAACGGAGAAACGGAGAAACGGAGAAACGGAGAAACGGAGGAACGGAGAAACGGAGAAACGGAGAAACGGAGAAACGGAGAAACGGAGAAACGGAGAAACGGAGATACGGAGAAACGGAGAAACGGAGAAACGGAGAAACGGAGAAACGGAGAAACGGAGAAACGGAGAAACGGAGAAACCGAGAAACGGAGAAACGGAGAGACAGAGAAACCGAGAAACGGAGAAACCGAGAAATGGAGCACCGGAGAAACGGAGAAACGGAGAAACGGAGAAACGGAGAAACGGAGAAACGGAGAAACGGAGAAACGGAGAACGGAGAAACGGAGAAACGGAGAAACGGAGAAACGGAGAAACGGAGAAACGGAGAAACGGAGAAAGGGAGAAACGGAGACACGGAGAAACGGAGAAATGGAGAAACGGAGAAACGGAGAAACGGAGAAACGGAGAAACGGAGAAACGGAGAAACGGAGAAACGGAGAAACGAGAAACGAAGGAAGAAACGGAGAAACGAAGAAAGAAACGGAGAAACGAACAAGAAACGGAGAAACGAACAAAGAAACGGAGAAACGAACAAAGAAACGGAGAAACGGAGAAGTAAATGGAGAAACGAAGAAAGAAACGGAGAAACGAACAAAGAAACGGAGAAACGAACAAAGAAACGGTGAAAAGGAGAAACGGAGAAACGGAGAAACTGAGAAACCGAGAAACGGAGAAACTGAGAAAGAGAGAAACCGAGGAACGGAGAAACGGAGAAACGGAGAAACGGAGAAACGGAGAAACGGAGAAACGGAGAAACGGAGAAACGGAGAAACGGAGAAACGGAGAAACGGAGAAACGGAGAAACGGAGAAACGGAGAAACGAAGG
>NW_027480260.1:0-27921 GCF_051014685.1 Ptiloglossa arizonensis
GTTATACGCTATACGTTATGCGTTATAGGATATACGTTATGCGTTATAGGATATACGTTATACGTTATACGTTGTACGTTATACGTTATACGTTATACGTTATGCGTTATACGTTATACGTTATACGTTATACGTTATACGTTATACGTTATACGTTATACGTTATACGTTATACGTTATACGTTATACGTTATACGTTATACGTTATACGTTATGCGTTATACGCTATACGTTATGCGTTATACGTTATACGTTATACGTTATACGTTATACGTTATACGTTATACGTTATACGTTATACGTTATACGTTATGCGTTATACGCTATACGTTATGCGTTATAGGTCATACCTTATACGTGATACGTCATACGTTATACGTTATACGTTACAAGTTATACGTTATACGTCATACGTTATACGTTATACGTTATACGTTATACGTTGTACGTTATACGTTATACGTTATACGCTATACGTTATACGTTGTACGTTATGCGTTATACGTTATACGTTATACGTTATACGTTATACGTTATACGTTATACGTTATACGATATACGTTATACGTTATACGTTATACGTTATACGTTAGACGTTATACGTTATACGTTAGACGTTACACGTTACACGTTATACGCTATACGTTATACGTTATACGTTATACGTTATACGGTATACGTTATGCGTTTGACGCTATACGTTATGCGTTATAGGATATACGTTATGCGTTATAGGACATACGTTATACGTTATACGTTGTACGTTATACGTTATACGTTATACGTTATACGTTATACGTTAAACGTTAGACGTTATATGTTATACGTTATACGTTGTACGTTGTACGTTATATGTATTATGTAATACGTTATCCGTTAAACGTTATACGTTATACGTTACACGTTATACGTTATACGTTATGCGTTATACGTTATACGTTATACGTTATACGTTATACGTTATACGTTATACGTTATACGTTATACGTTATACGTTATACGTTATACGTTATACGTTATACGTTATACGTTATGCGTTATACGCTATACGTTATGCGTTATAGGTCATACCTTATACGTGATACGTCATACGTTATACGTTATACGTTACAAGTTATACGTTATACGTCATACCTTATA
Source organism: Ptiloglossa arizonensis (assembly GCF_051014685.1). Taxonomy (NCBI): domain Eukaryota; kingdom Metazoa; phylum Arthropoda; class Insecta; order Hymenoptera; family Colletidae; genus Ptiloglossa; species Ptiloglossa arizonensis. The sequence goes on from NW_027480260.1 coordinate 1,141, forward strand.
CGTTATACGTTATACGTTATACGTTGTACGTTATACGTTGTACGTTATACGCTATACGTTATACGTTGTACGTTATGCGTTATACGTTATGCGTTATACGTTATACGTTATACGTTATACGTTATACGTTATACGTTATACGTTATACGTTATACGTTATACGTTATTCGTTATACGTTATATGTTATACGTTATACGGTATACGTTATAGTTCATACCTCGTACGTGATACGTAATACGTTATACGTTATACGTTATACGTTATACGTTATACGTTATACGTTATACGGTATACGTTATGCGTTATACGCTATACGTTATGCGTTATAGGATATACGTTATGCGTTATAGGATATACGTTATACGTGATACGTTGTACGTTATACGTTATACGTTATACGTTATACGTTATGCGTTATACGTTATACGTTATACGTTATACGTTATACGTTATACGTTATTGGTCATACCTTATACGTGATACGTCATACGTTATACGTTATACGTTACACGTTATACGTTATACGTTATACGTTATACGTTATACGTTATACGTTGTACGTTGTACGTTATATGTAATATGTAATACGTTATCCGTTATACGCTATACGTTATACGTTACACGTTATACGCTATACGTTATGCGTTATAGGATATACGTTATGCGTTATAGGATATACGTTATACGTTATACGTTGTACGTTATACGTTATACGTTATACGTTATACGTTATACGTTATACGTTATACGTTAAACTTTAGACGTTATATGTTATACGTTATACGTTATACGTTATATGTAATATGTAATACGTAATACGTTATAGGTTATACGCTATACGTTATACGTAACACGTTATACGTTATACGATATACGTTATACGTTATACGTTAGACGTTATAGGTTATACGTAATGCGCTATACGTTATACGTTATACGTTATACGTTATACGTTATACGTTATACGTTATAGGTCATACCTTATACGTGATACGTCATACGTTATACGTTATACGTTACACGTTATACGTTATACGTTATACGTTATACGTTATACGTTATACGTTATACGTTATACGTTATACGTTATATGTTATACGTTATACTTTATACGTTATACCTTATACGTTATACGTTATACGTTAAACGTTAGACGTTATATGTTATACGTTATACGTTGTACGTTGTACGTTATATGTAATATGTAATACGTTATCCGTTATACGCTATACGTTATACGTTACACGTTATACGTTATACGTTATGCGTTATACGTTATACGTTATGCGTTATACGCTATACATTATACGTTATACGATATACGTTCTACGTTATACATGAGACGTTATAGGTTATACATAATACATTAGACGTTACACGTTATGCGTTATACGTTATACGTTATACGTTATACGTCATACGTTATACGCTACACGTTATACGTAATATGTAATACGTCATACGTTTTACGTTATTCGTTATACGTTCTTCGTTACACGTTATACGTTATACGTTATGCGTTATACGTTATACGTTATACGTTATACGTTATACGTTATACGTTATACGTTATACGTTATACGTTATACGTTATATGTTATACGTTATACGTTATACGTTATACGTTACACGTTATACGTTATACGTTATACGTTATACGTTATACGTTATACGTTATACGTTATACGTTATACGTTATACGTTATACGTTAAACGTTAGACGTTATATGTTATACGTTATACGTTGTACGTTGTACGTTATATGTAATATGTAATACGTTATCCGTTATACGCTATACGTTATACGTTACACGTTATACGTTATACGTTATGCGTTATACGTTATACGTTATACGTTATACGTTATACGTTATACGTTATACGTTATACGTTATACGTTATACGTTATACGTTATACGTTATACGTTATACGTTATACGCTATACGTTATACGTTGTACGTTATGCGTTATACGTTATGCGTTATACGTTATACGTTATACGTTATACGTTATACGTTATACGTTAGACGTTACACGTTACACGTTATACGCTATACGTTATACGTTATACGTTATACGTTATACGTTATACGGTATACGTTATGCGTTATACGCTATACGTTATGCGTTATAGGATATACGTTATGCGTTATAGGATATACGTTATACGTGATACGTTGTACGTTATACGTTATACGTTATACGTTATACGTTATACGTTATACGTTATACGTTATACGTTATACGTTATACGTTATACGTTATACGTTATACGTTATTGGTCATACCTTATACGTGATACGTCATACGTTATACGTTATACGTTACACGTTATACGTTATACGTTATACGTTATACGTTATACGTTGTACGTTGTACGTTATATGTAATATGTAATACGTTATCCGTTATACGCTATACGTTATACGTTACACGTTATACGCTATACGTTATACGTTATACGTTATACGTTATACGTTATACGTTATACGTTATACGTTATACGTTATACGTTATTGGTCATACCTTATACGTGATACGTCATACGTTATACGTTATACGTTACACGTTATACGTTATACGTTATACGTTATACGTTATACGTTATACGTTATACGTTATACGTTATACGTTATACGTTATACGGTATACGTTATGCGTTATACGCTATACGTTATGCGTTATAGGATATACGTTATGCGTTATAGGATATACGTTATACGTGATACGTTGTACGTTATACGTTATACGTTATTCGTTATACGTTATACGTTATACGTTATACGGTATACGTTATAGTTCATACCTCGTACGTGATACGTAATACGTTATACGTTATCCGTTATACGTTATACGTTATACGTTATACGTTATACGTTACACGTTATACGCTATACGTTATGCGTTATAGGATATACGTTATGCGTTATAGGATATACGTTATACGTTATACGTTGTACGTTATACGTTATACGTTATACGTTATACGTTATATGTTATACGTTATACGTTATACGTTATACGATACACGTTATACGTTATACGTTATACGTTATACGTTATACGTTATACGTTATACGTTATACGTTATACGTTATACGTTATACGTCATACGTTATACGTTATACGTTATACGTTATACGTTATACGTTATACGTTATACGTTATACGGTATACGTTATGCGTTATACGCTATACGTTATGCGTTATAGGATATACGTTATGCGTTATAGGATATACGTTATACGTGATACGTTGTACGTTATACGTTATACGTTATACGTTATACGCTATACGTTATACGTTGTACGTTATGCGTTATACGTTATGCGTTATACGTTATACGTTATACGTTATACGTTATACGTTATACGTTATACGTTATACGTTATACGTTATTCGTTATACGTTATACGTTATACGTTATACGGTATACGTTATAGTTCTTACCTCGTACGTGATACGTAATACGTTATACGTTATACGTTATACGTTATACGTTATACGTTATACGTTATACGGTATACGTTATGCGTTATACGCTATACGTTATGCGTTATAGGATATACGTTATGCGTTATAGGATATACGTTATACGTGATACGTTGTACGTTATACGTTATACGTTATACGTTATACGTTATACGTTATACGTTACACGTTATACGTTGTACGTTATACGTTATACGTTATACGCTATACGTTATACGTTGTACGTTATGCGTTATACGTTATGCGTTATACGTTATACGTTATACGTCATACGTTATACGTTATACGTTATACGTTATACGTTATACGTTATACGTTATACGTTATTCGTTATACGTTATACGTTATACGTTATACGGTATACGTTATAGTTCATACCTCGTACGTGATACGTAATACGTTATACGTTATACGTTATACGTTATACGTTATACGTTATACGTTACACGTTATACGCTATACGTTATGCGTTATAGGATATACGTTATGCGTTATAGGATATACGTTATACGTTATACGTTGTACGTTATACGTTATACGTTATACGTTATACGTTATATGATATACGTTATACGTTATACGTTATACGATACACGTTATACGTTATACGTTATACGTTATACGTTATACGTTATACGTTATACGTTATACGTTATACGTTATACGTTATACGTCATACGTTATACGTTATACGTTATACGTTAGACGTTATACGTTATACGTTAGACGTTACACGTTACACGTTATACGCTATACGTTATACGTTATACGTTATACGTTATACGTTATACGGTATACGTTATGCGTTATACGCTATACGTTATGCGTTATAGGATATACGTTATGCGTTATAGGATATACGTTATACGTGATACGTTGTACGTTATACGTTATACGTTATACGTTATACGTTATACGTTATACGTTATACGTTATACGTTATACGTTATACGTTATACGTTATACGTTATTGGTCATACCTTATACGTGATACGTCATACGTTATACGTTATACGTTACACGTTATACGTTATACGTTATACGTTATACGTTATACGTTATACGTTGTACGTTGTACGTTATATGTAATATGTAATACGTTATCCGTTATACGCTATACGTTATACGTTACACGTTATACGCTATACGTTATGCGTTATAGGAGATACGTTATGCGTTATAGGATATACGTTATACGTTATACGTTGTACGTTATACGTTATACGTTATACGTTATACGTTATACGTTATACGTTATACGTTAAACTTTAGACGTTATATGTTATACGTTATACTTTATACGTTATATGTAATATGTAATACGTAATACGTTATACGTTATACGCTATACGTTATACGTAACACGTTATACGTTATACGATATACGTTATACGTTATACGTTAGACGTTATAGGTTATACGTAATGCGCTATACGTTATACGTTATACGTTATACGTTATACGTTATACGTTATACGTTATAGGTCATACCTTATACGTGATACGTCATACGTTATACGTTATACGTTACACGTTATACGTTATACGTTATACGTTATACGTTATACGTTATACGTTATACGTTATACGTTATACGTTATACGTTATACGTTATACGTTATATGTTATACGTTATACTTTATACGTTATACCATATACGTTATATGTTATACGTTATGCGTTATACGCTATACATTATACGTTATACGATATACGTTCTACGTTATACATGAGACGTTATAGGTTATACATAATACATTAGACGTTATACGTTATGCGTTATACGTTATACGTTATACGTTATACGTCATACGTTATACGCTACACGTTATACGTAATATGTAATACGTCATACGTTTTACGTTATTCGTTATACGTTCTTCGTTACACGTTATACGTTATACGTTATATGTTATACGTTATACTTTATACGTTATACCATATACGTTATATGTTATACGTTATGCGTTATACGCTATACATTATACGTTATACGATATACGTTCTACGTTATACATGAGACGTTATAGGTTATACATAATACATTAGACGTTATACGTTATGCGTTATACGTTATACGTTATAGGTTATACGTTATACGTTATACGTTATACGTTATACGTTATACGTTATATGTTATACGTTATACGTTATACGTTATACGTTACACGTTATACGTTATACGTTATACGTTATACGTTATACGTTACACGTTATACGTTATACGTTATACGTTAAACGTTAGACGTTATATGTTATACGTTATACGTTGTACGTTGTACGTTGTACGTTATATGTAATATGTAATACGTTATCCGTTATACGCTATACGTTATACGTTACACGTTATACGTTATACGTTATGCGTTATACGTTATACGTTATACGTTATACGTTATACGTTACACGTTATACGCTATACGTTATGCGTTATAGGAGATACGTTATGCGTTATAGGATATACGTTATACGTTATACGTTGTACGTTATACGTTATACGTTATACGTTATACGTTATACGTTATACGTTAAACTTTAGACGTTATATGTTATACGTTATACGTTATACGTTATATGTAATATGTAATACGTAATACGTTATACGTTATACGCTATACGTTATACGTAACACGTTATACGTTATACGATATACGTTATACGTTATACGTTAGACGTTATAGGTTATACGTAATGCGCTATACGTTATACGTTATACGTTATACGTTATACGTTATACGTTATAGGTCATACCTTATACGTGATACGTCATACGTTATACGTTATACGTTACACGTTATACGTTATACGTTATACGTTATACGTTATACGTTATACGTTATACGTTATACGTTATACGTTATACGTTATACGTTATACGTTATATGTTATACGTTATACTTTATACGTTATACCTTATACGTTATATGTTATACGTTATGCGTTATACGCTATACATTATACGTTATACGATATACGTTCTACGTTATACATGAGACGTTATAGGTTATACATAATACATTAGACGTTATACGTTATGCGTTATACGTTATACGTTATACGTTATACGTCATACGTTATACGCTACGCGTTATACGTAATATGTAATACGTCATACGTTTTACGTTATTCGTTATACGTTCTTCGTTACACGTTATACGTTCTACGTTATGCGTTATACGTTATACGTTATACGTTATACGTTATACGTTATACGTTATACGTTATACGTTATACGTTATACGTTATATGTTATACGTTATACGTTATACGTTATACGTTACACGTTATACGTTATACGTTATACGTTATACGTTATACGTTATACGTTATACGTTATACGTTATACGTTAAACGTTAGACGTTATATGTTATACGTTATACGTTGTACGTTGTACGTTATATGTAATATGTAATACGTTATCCGTTATACGTCATACGTTATACGTTATACGTTACAAGTTATACGTTATACGTCATACGTTATACGTTATACGTTATACGTTATACGTTATACGTTATACGTTATACGTTATGCGTTATACGCCATACGTTATGCGTTATAGGTCATACCTTATACGTGATACGTCATACGTTATACGTTATACGTTACAAGTTATACGTTATACGTCATACGTTATACGTTATACGTTATACGTTATACGTTATACGTTGTACGTTATACGTTATACGTTATACGCTATACGTTATACGTTGTACGTTATGCGTTATACGTTATGCGTTATACGTTATACGTTATACGTTATACGTTATACGTTATACGTTATACGTTATACGTTATACGTTATTCGTTATACGTTATACGTTATACGTTATACGGTATACGTTATAGTTCATACCTCGTACGTGATACGTAATACGTTATACGTTATACGTTATACGTTATACGTTATACGTTATACGTTATACGTTATACGTTATACGGTATACGTTATGCGTTATACGCTATACGTTATGCGTTATAGGATATATGTTATGCGTTATAGGATATACGTTATACGTGATACGTTGTACGTTATACGTTATACGTTATACGTTATACGTTATACGTTATACGTTACACGTTATACGTTGTACGTTATACGTTATACGTTATACGCTATACGTTATACGTTGTACGTTATGCGTTATACGTTATACGTTATACGTTGTACGTTATACGTTATACGTTATACGCTATACGTTATACGTTGTACGTTATGCGTTATACGTTATACGTTATACGTTATACGTTATGCGTTATACGTTATGCGTTATACGTTATACGTTATACGTTATACGTTATACGTTATACGTTATACGTTATACGTTATACGTTATTCGTTATACGTTATACGTTATACGTTATACGGTATACGTTATAGTTCATACCTCGTACGTGATACGTAATACGTTATACGTTATACGTTATACGTTATACGTTATACGTTATACGTTATACGGTATACGTTATAGTTCATACCTCGTCCGTGATACGTAATACGTTATACGTTATACGTTATACGTTATACGTTATACGTTATACGTTATACGTTATACGGTATACGTTATGCGTTATACGCTATACGTTATGCGTTATAGGATATACGTTATGCGTTATAGGATATACGTTATACGTGATACGTTGTACGTTATACGTTATACGTTATACGTTATACGTTATACGTTATACGTTACACGTTATACGTTGTACGTTATACGTTATACGTTATACGCTATACGTTATACGTTGTACGTTATACGTTATACGTTATACGTTATACGTTACACGTTATACGCTATACGTTATGCGTTATACGCCATACGTTATGCGTTATAGGTCATACCTTATACGTGATACGTCATACGTTATACGTTATACGTTACAAGTTATACGTTATACGTCATACGTTATACGTTATACGTTATACGTTATACGTTATACGTTGTACGTTATACGTTATACGTTATACGCTATACGTTATACGTTGTACGTTATGCGTTATACGTTATGCGTTATACGTTATACGTTATACGTTATACGTTATACGTTATACGTTATACGTTATACGTTATACGTTATTCGTTATACGTTATACGTTATACGTTATACGGTATACGTTATAGTTCATACCTCGTACGTGATACGTAATACGTTATACGTTATACGTTATACGTTATACGTTATACGTTATACGTTATACGTTATACGGTATACGTTATGCGTTATACGCTATACGTTATGCGTTATAGGATATACGTTATGCGTTATAGGATATACGTTATACGTGATACGTTGTACGTTATACGTTATACGTTATACGTTATACGTTATACGTTATACGTTACACGTTATACGTTGTACGTTATACGTTATACGTTATACGCTATACGTTATACGTTGTACGTTATACGTTATACGTTATACGTTATACGTTATACGTTATTCGTTATACGTTATACGTTATACGTTATACGTTATACGGTATACGTTATAGTTCATACCTCGTACGTGATACGTAATACGTTATACGTTATACGTTATACGTTATACGTTATACGTTATACGTTATACGTTATACGTTATACGGTATACGTTATGCGTTATACGCTATACGTTATGCGTTATAGGATATACGTTATGCGTTATAGGATATACGTTATACGTGATACGTTGTACGTTATACGTTTTACGTTATACGTTATACGTTATACGTTATACGTTACACGTTATACGTTGTACGTTATACGTTATACGTTATACGCTATACGTTATACGTTGTACGTTATGCGTTATACGTTATGCGTTATACGTTATACGTTATACGTTATACGTTATACGTTATACGTTATACGTTATACGTTATACGTTATACGTTATACGTTATACGTTATTCGTTATACGTTATACGTTATACGTTATACGTTATACGGTATACGTTATAGTTCATACCTCGTACGTGATACGTAATACGTTATACGTTATACGTTATACGTTATACGTTATACGTTACACGTTATACGCTATACGTTATGCGTTATAGGATATACGTTATGCGTTATAGGATATACGTTATACGTTATACGTTGTACGTTATACGTTATACGTTATACGTTATGCGTTATACGTTATACGTTATACGTTATACGTTATACGTTATACGTTATACGTTATACGTTATACGTTATACGTTATACGTTATACGTTATACGTTATACGTTATACGTTATGCGTTATACGCTATACGTTATGCGTTATACGTTATACGTTATACGTTATACGTTATACGTTATACGTTATACGTTATACGTTATACGTTATACGTTATGCGTTATACGCTATACGTTATGCGTTATAGGTCATACCTTATACGTGATACGTCATACGTTATACGTTATACGTTACAAGTTATACGTTATACGTCATACGTTATACGTTATACGTTATACGTTATACGTTGTACGTTATACGTTATACGTTATACGCTATACGTTATACGTTGTACGTTATGCGTTATACGTTATGCGTTATACGTTATACGTTATACGTTATACGTTATACGTTATACGTTATACGTTATACGTTATACGTTATTCGTTATACGTTATACGTTATACGTTATACGGTATACGTTATAGTTCATACCTCGTACGTGATACGTAATACGTTATACGTTATACGTTATACGTTATACGTTATGCGTTATACGTTATACGTTATACGGTATACGGTATACGTTATGCGTTATACGCTATACGTTATGCGTTATAGGATATACGTTATGCGTTATAGGATATACGTTATACGTGATACGTTGTACGTTATACGTTATACGTTATACGTTATACGTTATACGTTATACGTTATACGTTATACGTTATACGTTATACGTTATACGTTATACGTTATACGTTATACGTTATACGTTATACGTTATTGGTCATACCTTATACGTGATACGTCATACGTTATACGTTATACGTTACACGTTATACGTTATACGTTATACGTTATACGTTATACGTTGTACGTTGTACGTTATATGTAATATGTAATACGTTATCCGTTATACGCTATACGTTATACGTTACACGTTATACGCTATACGTTATGCGTTATAGGATATACGTTATGCGTTATAGGATATACGTTATACGTTATACGTTGTACGTTATACGTTATACGTTATACGTTATACGTTATACGTTATACGTTATACGTTAAACTTTAGACGTTATATGTTATACGTTATACGTTATACGTTATATGTAATATGTAATACGTAATACGTTATACGTTATACGCTATACGTTATACGTAACACGTTATACGTTATACGATATACGTTATACGTTATACGTTAGACGTTATAGGTTATACGTAATGCGCTATACGTAATACGTTATACGTTATACGTTATACGTTATACGTTATAGGTCATACCTTATACGTGATGCGTCATACGTTATACGTTATACGTTACACGTTATACGTTATACGTTATACGTTATACGTTATACGTTATACGTTATACGTTATACGTTATACGTTATACGTTATACGTTATACGTTATACGTTATATGTTATACGTTATACTTTATACGTTATACCTTATACGTTATATGTTATACGTTATGCGTTATACGCTATACATTATACGTTATACGATATACGTTCTACGTTATACATGAGACGTTATAGGTTATACATAATACATTAGACGTTACACGTTATGCGTTATACGTTATACGTTATACGTTATACGTCATACGTTATACGCTACACGTTATACGTAATATGTAATACGTCATACGTTTTACGTTATTCGTTATACGTTCTTCGTTACACGTTATACGTTATACGTTATGCGTTATACGTTATACGTTATACGTTATACGTTATACGTTATACGTTATACGTTATACGTTATACGTTATACGTTATATGTTATACGTTATACGTTATACGTTATACGTTACACGTTATACGTTATACGTTATACGTTATACGTTATACGGTATACGTTATAGTTCATACCTCGTACGTGATACGTAATACGTTATACGTTATACGTTATACGTTATACGTTATACGTTATACGTTATACGTTATACGGTATACGTTATGCGTTATACGCTATACGTTATGCGTTATAGGATATACGTTATGCGTTATAGGATATACGTTATACGTGATACGTTGTACGTTATACGTTATACGTTATACGTTATACGTTATACGTTATACGTTATACGTTATACGTTATACGTTATTCGTTATACGTTATACGTTATACGTTATACGGTATACGTTATAGATCATACCTCGTACGTGATACGTCATACGTCATACGTTATACGTTATACGTTATACGTTATACGTTATACGTTATACGTTATACGTTATACGGTATACGTTATGCGTTATACGCTATACGTTATGCGTTATAGGTTATAGGATATACGTTATGCGTTATAGGATATACGTTATACGTGATACGTTGTACGTTATACGTTATACGTTATACGTTTTACGTTATACGTTATACGTTATACGTTATACGTTGTACGTTGTACGTTATGCGTTAAACGTTAGACGTTATATGTTATACGTTATACGTTATACGTTATACGTTATACGTTATACGTTATACGTTATACGTTGTACGTTGTACGTTATGCGTTAAACGTTAGACGTTATATGTTATACGTTATACGTTATACGTTATACGTTATACGTTATACGTTATACGTTATACGTTATACGTTATACGTTATACGTTATACGTTATACGTTGTACGTTATGCGTTAAACGTTAGACGTTATATGTTATACGTTATACGTTATACGTTATACGTTTGACGTTATACGTTATACGTTATACGTTATACGTTATACGTTATACGTTATACGTTATACGTTATACGTTATACGTTATACGTTATACTTTATTCGTTATACGTTATACGTTATACGTTATTCGTTATACGTTATACGTTATACGTTATACGTTAAACGTTATACGTTATACGTTATTCGTAATACGTTATACGTTATACGTTAAACGTTATACGTTATACGTTATTCGTTATACGTTATATGTTATACGTTATACGTTATACGTTATACGTTATACGTTATACGTTATACGCTATACGTTATACGTTATACGTTATACGTTATACGTTATACGTTATACGTTATACGTTATACGTTATACGTTAAACTTTATACGTTATACGTTATACGTTATACGTTATACGTTATACGTTATACGTTATACGTTATACGTTATACGTTATACGTTATACGTTATACGTTATACGTTATACGTTATACGTTATACGTTATACGTTATACGTTATACGTTATACGTTATACGTTATACGTTATACGTTATACGTTATACGTTATACGTTATACGTTATACGTTATACGTTATACGTTATACGTTATACGTTATACGTTATACGTTATACGTTATACGTTATACGTTATACGTTATACGTTATACGTTATACGTTATACGGTATACGTTATGCGTTATACGCTATACGTTATGCGTTATAGGATATACGTTATGCGTTATAGGATATACGTTGTACGTTATACGTTGTACGTTATACGTTATACGTTATACGTTATACGTTATACGTTATACGTTATACGTTATACGTTATACGTTATACGTTATACGTTATACGTTATACGTTATACGTTATACGTTATACGTTATACGTTATACGTTATACGTTATACGTTATACGTTATACGTTATACGTTATACGTTATACGTTATACGTTATACGTTATACGTTATACGTTATACGTTATACGTCATACGTTATACGTTATACGTTATACGTTATACGTTATACGTTATACGTTATACGTTATACGTTATACGTTATACGTTATACGTTATACGTTATACGTTATACGTTATACGTTATACGTTATACGTTATACGTTATACGTTATACGTTATACGTTATACTATATACGTTATACGTTATACGTTATACGTTATGCGTTATACGTTATACATTATACGTTATACGATATACGTTATACGTTATACATGAGACGTTATAGGTTATACATAATACATTATACGTTACACGTTATACGTTATACGTTATACGTTATACGTTATACGTCATACGTTATACGCTACACGTTATACGTAATATGTAATACGTCATACGTTCTACGCTATTCGTTATACGTTCTTCGTTACACGTTATACGTTATACGTTATGCGTTATACGTTATACGTTATACGTTATACGTTATACGTTATACGTTATACGTTATACGTTATACGTTATACGTTATACGCTATACGTTATACGTTATACGTTATACGTTATACGTTATACGTTATACGTTATACGTTATACGTTATACGTTAAACTTTATACGTTATACGTTATACGTTATACGTTATACGTTATACGTTATACGTTATACGTTATACGTTATACGTTATACGTTATACGTTATACGTTATACGTTATACGTTATACGTTATACGTTATACGTTATACGTTATACGTTATACGTTATACGTTATACGTTATACGTTATACGTTATACGTTATACGTTATACGTTATACGTTATACGTTATACGTTATACGTTATACGTTATACGTTATACGTTATACGTTATACGTTATACGGTATACGTTATGCGTTATACGCTATACGTTATGCGTTATAGGATATACGTTGTACGTTATACGTTGTACGTTATACGTTGTACGTTATACGTTATACGTTATACGTTATACGTTATACGTTATACGTTATACGTTATACGTTATACGTTATACGTTATACGTTATACGTTATACGTTATACGTTATACGTTATACGTTATACGTTATACGTTATACGTTATACGTTATACGTTATACGTTATACGTTATACGTTATACGTTATACGTTATACGTTATACGTCATACGTTATACGTCATACGTTATACGTTATACGTTATACGTTATACGTTATACGTTATACGTTATACGTTATACGTTATACGTTATACGTTATACGTTATACGTTATACGTTATACGTTATACGTTATACGTTATACGTTATACGTTATACGTTATACGTTATACGTTATACGTTATACGTTATACGTTATGCGTTATACGTTATACATTATACGTTATACGATATACGTTATACGTTATACATGAGACGTTATAGGTTATACATAATACATTATACGTTACACGTTATACGTTATACGTTATACGTTATACGTTATACGTCATACGTTATACGCTACACGTTATACGTAATATGTAATACGTCATACGTTCTACGCTATTCGTTATACGTTCTTCGTTACACGTTATACGTTATACGTTATGCGTTATACGTTATACGTTATACGTTATACGTTATACGTTATACGTTATACGTTATACGTTGTACGTTATACGTTATACGTTATACGTTATACGTTATACGTTATACGTTATACGTTATACGTTATACGTTATACGTTATACGTTATACGTTATACGTTATACGTTATACGTTATACGTTATACGTTATACGTTATACGTTATACGTTACACGTTATACGTTACACGTTATACGTTACACGTTATACGTTATACGTTATACGTTATACGTTATACGTTATACGTTATACGTTATACGTTATACGTTATACGTTCTACGTTATACGTTGTACGTTATACGTTGTACGTTATACGTTATACGTTATACGTTATACGTTATACGTTATACGTTATACGATATACGTTATACGTTATACATGAGACGTTATAGGTTATACATAATACATTATACCTTACACGTTATACGTTATACGTTATACGTTATACGTTATACGTTATACGTTATACGTTATACGTTATACGTTATACGTTATACGTTATACGTTATACGTTATACGTTATACGTTATACGTTATACGTTATACGTTATACGTTATACGTTATACGTTATGCGTTATACGCTATACGTTATGCGTTATACGTTATACGTTATACGTTATACGTTATACGTTATACGTTATACGTTATACGTTATACGTTATACGTTATGCGTTATACGCTATACGTTATGCGTTATAGGTCATACCTTATACGTGATACGTCATACGTTATACGTTATACGTTACAAGTTATACGTTATACGTCATACGTTATACGTTATACGTTATACGTTATACGTTGTACGTTATACGTTATACGTTATACGCTATACGTTATACGTTGTACGTTATGCGTTATACGTTATGCGTTATACGTTATACGTTATACGTTATACGTTATACGTTATACGTTATACGTTATACGTTATACGTTATTCGTTATACGTTATACGTTATACGTTATACGGTATACGTTATAGTTCATACCTCGTACGTGATACGTAATACGTTATACGTTATACGTTATACGTTATACGTTATACGTTATACGTTATACGTTATACGGTATACGTTATGCGTTATACGCTATACGTTATGCGTTATAGGATATACGTTATGCGTTATAGGATATACGTTATACGTGATACGTTGTACGTTATACGTTATACGTTATACGTTATACGTTATACGTTATACGTTATACGTTATACGTTATACGTTATACGTTATACGTTATACGTTATACGTTATACGTTATACGTTATACGTTATACGTTATTGGTCATACCTTATACGTGATACGTCATACGTTATACGTTATACGTTACACGTTATACGTTATACGTTATACGTTATACGTTATACGTTGTACGTTGTACGTTATATGTAATATGTAATACGTTATCCGTTATACGCTATACGTTATACGTTACACGTTATACGCTATACGTTATGCGTTATAGGATATACGTTATGCGTTATAGGATATACGTTATACGTTATACGTTGTACGTTATACGTTATACGTTATACGTTATACGTTATACGTTATACGTTAAACTTTAGACGTTATATGTTATACGTTATACGTTATACGTTATACGTTACACGTTATACGTTATACGTTATACGTTATACGTTATACGTTACACGTTATACGTTATACGTTATACGTTAAACGTTAGACGTTATATGTTATACGTTATACGTTGTACGTTGTACGTTGTACGTTATATGTAATATGTAATACGTTATCCGTTATACGCTATACGTTATACGTTACACGTTATACGTTATACGTTATGCGTTATACGTTATACGTTATACGTTATACGTTATACGTTACACGTTATACGCTATACGTTATGCGTTATAGGAGATACGTTATGCGTTAAAGGATATACGTTATACGTTATACGTTGTACGTTATACGTTATACGTTATACGTTATACGTTATACGTTATACGTTAAACTTTAGACGTTATATGTTATACGTTATACGTTATACGTTATATGTAATATGTAATACGTAATACGTTATACGTTATACGCTATACGTTATACGTAACACGTTATACGTTATACGATATACGTTATACGTTATACGTTAGACGTTATAGGTTATACGTAATGCGCTATACGTTATACGTTATACGTTATACGTTATACGTTATACGTTATAGGTCATACCTTATACGTGATACGTCATACGTTATACGTTATACGTTACACGTTATACGTTATACGTTATACGTTATACGTTATACGTTATACGTTATACGTTATACGTTATACGTTATACGTTATACGTTATACGTTATACGTTATATGTTATACGTTATACTTTATACGTTATACCATATACGTTATATGTTATACGTTATGCGTTATACGCTATACATTATACGTTATACGATATACGTTCTACGTTATACATGAGACGTTATAGGTTATACATAATACATTAGACGTTATACGTTATGCGTTATACGTTATACGTTATACGTTATACGTCATACGTTATACGCTACACGTTATACGTAATATGTAATACGTCATACGTTTTACGTTATTCGTTATACGTTCTTCGTTACACGTTATACGTTATACGTTATGCGTTATACGTTATACGTTATAGGTTATACGTTATACGTTATACGTTATACGTTATACGTTATACGTTATATGTTATACGTTATACGTTATACGTTATACGTTACACGTTATACGTTATACGTTATACGTTATACGTTATACGTTACACGTTATACGTTATACGTTATACGTTAAACGTTAGACGTTATATGTTATACGTTATACGTTGTACGTTGTACGTTGTACGTTATATGTAATATGTAATACGTTATCCGTTATACGCTATACGTTATACGTTACACGTTATACGTTATACGTTATGCGTTATACGTTATACGTTATACGTTATACGTTATACGTTACACGTTATACGCTATACGTTATGCGTTATAGGAGATACGTTATGCGTTATAGGATATACGTTATACGTTATACGTTGTACGTTATACGTTATACGTTATACGTTATACGTTATACGTTATACGTTAAACTTTAGACGTTATATGTTATACGTTATACGTTATACGTTATATGTAATATGTAATACGTAATACGTTATACGTTATACGCTATACGTTATACGTAACACGTTATACGTTATACGATATACGTTATACGTTATACGTTAGACGTTATAGGTTATACGTAATGCGCTATACGTTATACGTTATACGTTATACGTTATACGTTATACGTTATAGGTCATACCTTATACGTGATACGTCATACGTTATACGTTATACGTTACACGTTATACGTTATACGTTATACGTTATACGTTATACGTTATACGTTATACGTTATACGTTATACGTTATACGTTATACGTTATACGTTATATGTTATACGTTATACTTTATACGTTATACCTTATACGTTATATGTTATACGTTATGCGTTATACGCTATACATTATACGTTATACGATATACGTTCTACGTTATACATGAGACGTTATAGGTTATACATAATACATTAGACGTTATACGTTATGCGTTATACGTTATACGTTATACGTTATACGTCATACGTTATACGCTACACGTTATACGTAATATGTAATACGTCATACGTTTTACGTTATTCGTTATACGTTCTTCGTTACACGTTATACGTTATACGTTATGCGTTATACGTTATACGTTATACGTTATACGTTATACGTTATACGTTATACGTTATACGTTATACGTTATACGTTATATGTTATACGTTATACGTTATACGTTATACGTTACACGTTATACGTTATACGTTATACGTTATACGTTATACGTTATACGTTATACGTTATACGTTATACGTTAAACGTTAGACGTTATATGTTATACGTTATACGTTGTACGTTGTACGTTATATGTAATATGTAATACGTTATCCGTTATACGTCATACGTTATACGTTATACGTTACAAATTATACGTTATACGTCATACGTTATACGTTATACGTTATACGTTATACGTTATACGTTATACGTTATACGTTATGCGTTATACGCCATACGTTATGCGTTATAGGTCATACCTTATACGTGATACGTCATACGTTATACGTTATACGTTACAAGTTATACGTTATACGTCATACGTTATACGTTATACGTTATACGTTATACGTTATACGTTGTACGTTATACGTTATACGTTATACGCTATACGTTATACGTTGTACGTTATGCGTTATACGTTATGCGTTATACGTTATACGTTATACGTTATACGTTATACGTTATACGTTATACGTTATACGTTATACGTTATTCGTTATACGTTATACGTTATACGTTGTACGGTATACGTTATAGTTCATACCTCGTACGTGATACGTAATACGTTATACGTTATACGTTATACGTTATACGTTATACGTTATACGTTATACGTTATACGTTATACGGTATACGTTATGCGTTATACGCTATACGTTATGCGTTATAGGATATATGTTATGCGTTATAGGATATACGTTATACGTGATACGTTGTACGTTATACGTTATACGTTATACGTTATACGTTATACGTTATACGTTACACGTTATACGTTGTACGTTATACGTTATACGTTATACGCTATACGTTATACGTTGTACGTTATGCGTTATACGTTATGCGTTATACGTTATACGTTATACGTTATACGTTATACGTTATACGTTATACGTTATACGTTATACGTTATACGTTATACGTTATTCGTTATACGTTATACGTTATCCGTTATACGCTATACGTTATACGTTACACGTTATACGCTATACGTTATGCGTTATACGCCATACGTTATGCGTTATAGGTCATACCTTATACGTGATACGACATACGTTATACGTTATACGTTACAAGTTATACGTTATACGTCATACGTTATACGTTATACGTTATACGTTATACGTTATACGTTGTACGTTATACGTTATACGTTATACGCTATACGTTATACGTTGTACGTTATGCGTTATACGTTATGCGTTATACGTTATACGTTATACGTTATACGTTATACGTTATACGTTATACGTTATACGTTATACGTTATTCGTTATACGTTATACGTTATACGTTATACGGTATACGTTATAGTTCATACCTCGTACGTGATACGTAATACGTTATACGTTATACGTTATACGTTATACGTTATACGTTATACGTTATACGTTATACGTTATACGGTATACGTTATGCGTTATACGCTATACGTTATGCGTTATAGGATATACGTTATGCGTTATAGGATATACGTTATACGTGATACGTTGTACGTTATACGTTATACGTTATACGTTATACGTTATACGTTATACGTTACACGTTATACGTTGTACGTTATACGTTATACGTTATACGCTATACGTTATACGTTGTACGTTATACGTTATACGTTATACGTTATACGTTATACGTTATTCGTTATACGTTATACGTTATACGTTATACGTTATACGGTATACGTTATAGTTCATACCTCGTACGTGATACGTAATACGTTATACGTTATACGTTATACGTTATACGTTATACGTTATACGTTATACGTTATACGTTATACGGTATACGTTATGCGTTATACGCTATACGTTATGCGTTATAGGATATACGTTATGCGTTATAGGATATACGTTATACGTGATACGTTGTACGTTATACGTTTTACGTTATACGTTATACGTTATACGTTATACGTTACACGTTATACGTTGTACGTTATACGTTATACGTTATACGCTATACGTTATACGTTGTACGTTATGCGTTATACGTTATGCGTTATACGTTATACGTTATACGTTATACGTTATACGTTATACGTTATACGTTATACGTTATACGTTATACGTTATACGTTATACGTTATTCGTTATACGTTATACGTTATACGTTATACGGTATACGTTATAGTTCATACCTCGTACGTGATACGTAATACGTTATACGTTATACGTTATACGTTGTACGTTATACGTTATACGTTATACGTTATACGTTATACGTTATACGTTATACGTTATACGTTATGCGTTATACGCTATACGTTATGCGTTATACGTTATACGTTATACGTTATACGTTATACGTTATACGTTATACGTTATACGTTATACGTTATACGTTATGCGTTATACGCTATACGTTATGCGTTATAGGTCATACCTTATACGTGATACGTCATACGTTATACGTTATACGTTACAAGTTATACGTCATACGTCATACGTTATACGTTATACGTTATACGTTATACGTTGTACGTTATAGGTTATACGTTATACGCTATACGTTATACGTTGTACGTTATGCGTTATACGTTATGCGTTATACGTTATACGTTATACGTTATACGTTATACGTTATACGTTATACGTTATACGTTATACGTTATTCGTTATACGTTATACGTTATACGTTATACGGTATACGTTATAGTTCATACCTCGTACGTGATACGTAATACGTTATACGTTATACGTTATACGTTATACGTTATGCGTTATACGTTATACGTTATACGGTATACGTTATGCGTTATACGCTATACGTTATGCGTTATAGGATATACGTTATGCGTTATAGGATATACGTTATACGTGATACGTTGTACGTTATACGTTATACGTTATACGTTATACGTTATACGTTATACGTTATACGTTATACGTTATACGTTATACGTTATACGTTATACGTTATACGTTATACGTTATACGTTATTGGTCATACCTTATACGTGATACGTCATACGTTATACGTTATACGTTACACGTTATACGTTATACGTTATACGTTATACGTTATACGTTGTACGTTGTACGTTATATGTAATATGTAATACGTTATCCGTTATACGCTATACGTTACACGTTACACGTTATACGCTATACGTTATGCGTTATAGGATATACGTTATGCGTTATAGGATATACGTTATACGTTATACGTTGTACGTTATACGTTATACGTTATACGTTATACGTTATACGTTATACGTTAAACTTTAGACGTTATATGTTATACGTTATACGTTATACGTTATATGTAATATGTAATACGTAATACGTTATACGTTATACGCTATACGTTATACGTAACACGTTATACGTTATACGTTATACGTTATACGTTATACGTTATACGTTATAGGTCATACCTTATACGTGATGCGTCATACGTTATACGTTATACGTTACACGTTATACGTTATACGTTATACGTTATACGTTATACGTTATACGTTATACGTTATACGTTATACGTTATACGTTATACGTTATACGTTATACGTTATATGTTATACGTTATACTTTATACGTTATACCTTATACGTTATATAGTTATACGTTATGCGTTATACGCTATACATTATACGTTATACGATATACGTTCTACGTTATACATGAGACGTTATAGGTTATACATAATACATTAGACGTTACACGTTATGCGTTATACGTTATACGTTATACGTTATACGTCATACGTTATACGCTACACGTTTACGTAATATGTAATACGTCATACGTTTTACGTATTCGTTATACGTTCTTCGTACACGTTATACGTTATACGTTATGCGTTATACGTTATACGTTATACGTTATACGTTATACGTTATACGTTATACGTTATACGTTTATACGTTATACGTTATATGTTATACGTTATACGTTATACGTTATACGTTACACGTTATACGTTACGTTATACGTTATACGTTATACGGTATACGGTTATAGTTCATACCTCGTACGTGATAGCGTAATACGTTAGTACGTTATACGTTATACGTATATACGTTATACGTTATACGTTATACGTTATACGGTATACGTTATGCGTTATACGCTATACGTTATGCGTTATAGGATATACGTTATGCGTTATAGGATATACGTTATACGTGATACGTTGTACGTTATACGTTATACGTATAACGTTATACGTTATACGTTATACGTTATACGTTATACGTCATATCGTTATACGTTATTCGTTATACGTTATACGTTATACGTTATACGGTATACGTTATAGATCATACCTCGTACGTGATACGTCATACGTCATACGTTATACGTTATACGTTTACGTTATACGTTAACGTTATACGTTTATACGTATACGTATGCTTATACGCTATACGTTATGCGTTATAGGATATACGTTATGCGTTATAGGATAATACGTTTATACGTGATACGTTGTACGTTATACGTTATACGTTATACGTTTTACGTTATACGTTATAACGTTATACGTTATACGTTGTACGTTGTACGTTATGCGTTAAACGTTAGACGTTATATCGTTATACGTTATACGTGTATACGTTATACGTTATACGTTATACGTTATACGTTATACGTTATACGTTATACGTTATTACGTTATACGTTATACGTTATACGTTATACGTTATACGTTTACGTTATACGTTATTCGTTATACGTTATACCGTTATACGTTATACTTTAATCGTTATACGTTATACGTTATACGTTATTCGTTATACGTTATACGTTATACGTTATACGTTTATACGTTATACGTTATACGTTATACGTTGTTACGTTGTACGTTATGCGTTAAACGTTAGACGTTATTATGTTATACGTTATACGTTGATACGTTATACTGTTATACGTTATACGTTATACGTTATAACGTTATACGGTTATACGTTATACGTTATACGTTATACGTTATACGTTGTACGTTATGCGTTAAACGTTAGTAAGACGTTATATGTTATACGTTATACGTTATACGTTATACGTTTGACGTTATACGTTATACGTTATACGTTATACGTTATAACGTTATACGTTATACGTTATCTCGTTATACGTTATACGTTATTACGTTATACGTTATACTTTATTCGTTAACGTTACGTTATACGTTTATTCGTTAATACGTTATACGTTATACGTTATACGTTAAACGTTATACGTTATACGTTATTCGTAATACGTTATACGTTATACGTTAAACCGTTAGATTATACGTTTATACGTTATTCGTTATACGTTATATGTTATACGTTATACGTTATAACGTTATACGTTATACGTTATACGTTATACGCTATACGTTATACGTTATACGTTATACGTTATACGTTATACGTTATACGTTATACGTTATACGTTATACGTTAAACTTTATACGTTATACGTTATACGTTATACGTTATACGTTATACGTTATACGTTATACGTTATACGTTATACGTTATACGTTATACGTTATACGTTATACGTTATACGTTTATACGTTATACGTTATACGCTTATACGTTATACGTTATACGGTTATACGTTATACGTTATACGTTATACGTTATACGTTATACGTTATACGTTATACGTTATACGTTATACGTTATACGTTATACGTTATACGTTATACGTTATACGTTATACGGTATACGTTATGCGTTATACGCTATACGTTATGCGTTATAGGATATACCGTTATGCGTATATAGGATATACGTTGTACGTTATACGTTGTACGTTATACGTTATACGTTATACGTTATACGTTATACGTTATACGTTTATACGTTATACGTTATACGTTATGCGTTATACGTTATACGTTATACGTTATACGTTTATACGTTTATACGTTATACGTTATACGTTATACGTTTATACGTTTATACGTTATACGTTATACGTTATACGTTATACGTTATACGTTATACGTTATACGTCATACGTTATACGTTATACGTTTATACGTTATACGTTATACGTTATACGTTATACGTTATACGTTATACGTTATACGTTATACGTTATACGTTATACGTTATACGTTATACGTTATACGTTATACGTTTATACGTTATACGTTATACGTTATACGTTATACCGTTATACGTTATACGTTATACGTTATGCGTTATACGTTATACATTATACGTTATACGATATACGTTATACGTTATACATGAGACGTTATAAGGTTATAACATAATACATTATACGTTACACGTTATACTTATACGTTATACGTTATACGTTATACGTCATACGTTATACGCTACACGTTATACGTAATATGTATTACGTCATACGTTCTACGCTATTCGTTATACGTTCTTCGTTACACGTTATACGTTATTACGTTATGCGTTATACGTTATTACGTTATACGTTATACGTTTCGTTATACGTTATACGTTATACGTTATACGTTATACGTATACCTACGTTCTATTTATACGTTATACGTTATACGTTATACGTTTTATACGTTATACGTTATACCGTTATACGTTAAACGTTTATACGTTATACGTTATACGTTATACGTTAATACGTTATACGTTATACGTTATACGTTATACGTTGTAGTTATACGTTATACGTTATACGTTATACGTTATACGTTATACGTTATACGTTATACGTTATTACCGTTTGACGTTATACGTTATACGTTATACGTTATACGTTATACGTTATACGTTATACGTTATACGTTATACGTTATACGTTATACGTTATACGTTATACTTTATTCGTTATACGTTATACGTTATACGTTATTCGTTATACGTTATACGTTATACGTTATACGTTAAACGTTATACGTTATACGTTATTCGTATACGTTATACGTATACGTTAAACGTTATACGTTATACGGTTATTCGTTATACGTTATACTGTTATACGTTATACGTTATACGTTATAGCGTTATACGTTATACGTTATACGATATACGTTATACGTTATACGTTATACGTTATACGTTATACGTTATACGTTATACGTTATACGTTATACGTTAATATACTTTATACGTTATACGTTATACGTTAACGTTATGACGTTATACGTTATACGTTATACGTTATACGTTATACGTTATACGTTATACGTTTACGTTATACGTTATACGTTATACGTTATGACGTTATACGTTATACGTTATACGTTATACGTTATACGTTAATATACGTTATACGTTATACGTTATACGTTATACGTTATACGTTATACGTTATACGTTATACGTTATACGTTATACGTGATTTACGTATACGTTATACGGTATCGGTTATAGCGTTATAGCTATACGTTATGCGTTTAGGATATACGTTATGCGTTTATAGGCTATACGTTGTCGTTAACGTGTACGTTATACGTTATACGTTATACGTTATACGTTATACGTTATACGTTATACGTTTACGTTATACGTTTATAGCCGTTATACGTTATACGTTATACGTTATACGTTATACGTTAGACGTACTCGTTATACGTTAATACGTTATACGTTATACGTTATACGTTATACTTTATACGTTATACGTTTATAGCTCGTACTCGTATACAGTTATACGTAGTACGTAATACTCGTTTATACGTTATACGTTATCTTCGTTATACGTTATACTTATACGTTATACGTTATACGTATACGTTATACGTTATACGTTAGACGTTATACGTATAGCGGTTATACGTTATACGTTTATACGTTATACGTTATACGTTATCGTTTACTTATACATTATAGTACGTAATACGCTGTGTATACGTTATACGCTTATCAGTTATACATTGAGAGGTTATAGCGTACGCTTATAACGTTATGACTTTTACTATACGTTACCTTCGTTATACGTTAATAGTTATACGTCTGTATAGCTAGACGTCGTATGGCGTTCTTTACGTTTACGATCGTATACGTATACGTTGATACGTCTCGTACACGTTATCTCGTTTACGTATATCGTTTGCAT
>NW_027480261.1:0-27920 GCF_051014685.1 Ptiloglossa arizonensis
CATTCTGGTTAAGCGTTAGGAGCAGCAGAATTGTGAAAAATTTTTTGCCTTCTTTACCATTTCTTGGCTTCAAACTCCCATATCTCGCGAACGGATTGATCTAACCCAAAAATTCCTATTGCATCTGAAAGTAGAAACTCGCCCGATTACAACGGTATGTGAATTTTTTCCCTAGGCCATTCTGGTTAAGCGTTTGGAGCAGCAGAATTGCGAAAAATTTTTTGCCTTCTCTACCATTTCTTGGCTTCAAACTCCCATATCTCGCGAACGGATTGACCTAACCCAAAAATTCCTATTGCGTCTGAAAGTAGAAACTCGCCCGATTACAACGGTATTTGTATGTTTTCCCTAGGCCATTCTGGTTAAGCGTTTGGAGCAGCAGAATTGCGAAAAATTTTTTGCCTTCTCAACCATTTCTTGGCTTCAAGCTCCCATATCTCGCGAACGGATTGACCTAACCCAAAAATTCCTATGGCATCTGAAGGTAGAAACTCACCCGATTACAACGGTATGTGTATTTTTTCCCTAGGCCATTCTGGTTAAGCGTTTGGAGCAGCAGAATTGCGAAAAATTTTTTGCCTTCTCAACCATTTCTTGGCTTCAAGCTCCCATATCTCGCGAACGGATTGACCTAACCCAAAATTTCCTATTGCATCTGAAAGTAGAAACTCGCCCGATTACAACGGTATTTGTATTTTTTCCTTAGGCCATTCTGGTTAAGCGTTTGGAGCAGCAGAAGTGCGAAAAATTTGTTGTCTTGTCAACCATTTCTTAGCTTCAGACTCCTATATCTCGCGAACGGATTGACCAAACCCAGATTTTCCTGCTGCGTCTGAAAGTAGAAACTCGCCCGATTACAACGGTATGTGTATTTTTTCCCTAGGCCATTCCGGTTAAGCGTTCGGAGCAGTAGAATTGCGAAAAATTTTTTGCCTTCTCAACCATTTCTTGTCTTCAAACTCCCATATCTCGCGAACGGATTGACCTAACCAAAAAATTCCTATTGCATCTGAAAGTAGAAACTCGCCCGATTACAACGGTATGTGTATTTTTTCCCTAGGCCATTCTGGTTAAGCGTTTGGAGCAGCAGAATTGTGAAAAATTTTTTGCCTTCTCTACCATTTCTTGGCTTCAAACTACCATATCTCGCGAACGAATTGACCTAACCCAAAAATTCCTATTGCATCTGAAAGTAGAAACTCGCCCGATTACAACGGTATGTGTATGTTTTCCCTAGGCCATTCTGGTTAAGCGTTTGGAGCAGCAGAAGTGCGAAAAGTTTGTTGTCTTCTCAACCATTTCTTAGCTTCAAACTCCCATATCTCGCGAACGGATTGACGTAACCCAAAAATTCCTATTGCTTCTGAAAGTAGAAACTCGCCCGATTACAACGGTATGTTTTTTTTTCCCTAGGCCATTCTGGTTAAGCGTTTGGAGCAGCAGAATTGCGAAAAATTTTTTGCCTTCTCAATCATTTCTTGGCTTCAAACTCCCATATCTCGCGAACGGATTGACCTAACCCAAAAATTCCTGTTGCGTCTGAAAGTAGAAACTCGCCCGGTTACAGCGGTATGTGTATTTTCTCCCTAGGCCGTTCTGGTTAAGCGTTTGGAGCAGCAGAATTGTGAAAAATTTTTTGCCTTCTCTACCATTTCTTGGCTTCAAACTCCCATATCTCGCGGCCGGATTGATCTAACCCAAAAATTCCTATTGCATCTGAAAGTAGAAACTCGCCCGATTACAAAGGTATGTGAATTTTTTCCCTAGGCCATTCTGGTTAAGCGTTTGGAGCAGCAGAATTGCGAAAAATTTTTTGCCTTCTCTACCATTTCTTGGCTTCAAACTCCCATATCTCGCGAACGGATTGACCTAACCCAAAAATTCCTATGGCATCTGAAGGTAGAAACTCACCCGATTACAACGGTATGTGTATTTTTTCCCTAGGCCATTCTGGTTAAGCGTTTGGAGCAGCAGAATTGCGAAAAATTTTTTGCCTTCTCAACCATTTCTTGGCTTCAAGCTCCCATATCTCGCGAACGGATTGACCTAACCCAAAAATTCCTATGGCATCTGAAGGTAGAAACTCACCCGATTACAACGGTATGTGTATTTTTTCCCTAGGCCATTCTGGTTAAGCGTTTGGAGCAGCAGAATTGCGAAAAATTTTTTGCCTTCTCAACCATTTCTTGGCTTTAAACTCCCATATCTCGCGAACGGATTGATCTAACCCAAAAATTCCTATTGCATCTGAAAGTAGAAACTCGCCCGATTACAACGGTATGTGAATTTTTTCCCTAGGCCATTCTGGTTAAGCGTTTGGAGCAGCAGAATTGCGAAAAATTTTTTGCCTTCTCTACCATTTCTTGGCTTCAAACTCCCATATCTCGCGAACGGATTGACCTAACCCAAAAATTCCTATTGCGTCTGAAAGTAGAAACTCGCCCGATTACAACGGTATGTGTATTTTTTCCTTAGGCCATTCTGGTTAAGCGTTTGGAGCAGCAGAATTGCGAAAAATTTTTTGCCTTCTCAACCATTTCTTGGCTTCAAACTCCCATATCTCGCGAACGGATTGACCTAACCCAAAAATTCCTGTTGCGTCTGAAAGTAGAAACTCGCCCGGTTACAACGGTATGTGTATTTTTTCCCTAGGCCATTCTGGTTAAGCGTTAGGAGCAGCAGAATTGTGAAAAATTTTTTGCCTTCTTTACCATTTCTTGGCTTCAAAGTCCCATATCTCGCGAACGGATTGATCTAACCCAAAAATTCCTATTGCATCTGAAAGTAGAAACTCGCCCGATTACAACGGTATGTGAATTTTTTCCCTAGGCCATTCTGGTTAAGAGTTTGGAGCAGCAGAATTGCGAAAAATTTTTTGCCTTCTCTACCATTTCTTGGCTTCAAACTCCCATATCTCGCGAACGGATTGACCTAACCCAAAAATTCCTATTGCGTCTGAAAGTAGAAACTCGCCCGATTACAACGGTATGTGTATTTTTTCCTTAGGCCATTCTGGTTAAGCGTTTGGAGCAGCAGAATTGCGAAAAATTTTTTGCCTTCTCAACCATTTCTTGGCTTCAAACTCCCATATCTCGCGAACGGATTGACCTAACCCAAAAATTCCTGTTGCGTCTGAAAGTAGAAACTCGCCCGGTTACAACGGTATGTGTATTTTTTCCCTAGGCCATTCTGGTTAAGCGTTAGGAGCAGCAGAATTGTGAAAAATTTTTTGCCTTCTTTACCATTTCTTGGCTTCAAAGTCCCATATCT
This sequence comes from Ptiloglossa arizonensis, assembly GCF_051014685.1. NCBI lineage: Eukaryota > Metazoa > Arthropoda > Insecta > Hymenoptera > Colletidae > Ptiloglossa > Ptiloglossa arizonensis. The sequence continues at coordinate 3,271 of NW_027480261.1, forward strand.
CGCGAACGGATTGATCTAACCCAAAAATTCCTATTGCATCTGAAAGTAGAAACTCGCCCGATTACAACGGTGTGTGAATTTTTTCCCTAGGCCATTCTGGTTAAGAGTTTGGAGCAGCAGAATTGCGAAAAATTTTTTGCCTTCTCTACCATTTCTTGGCTTCAAACTCCCATATCTCGCGAACGGATTGACCTAACCCAAAAATTCCTATTGCGTCTGAAAGTAGAAACTCGCCCGATTACAACGGTATTTGTATTTTTTCCCTAGGCCATTCTGGTTAAGCGTTTGGAGCAGCAGAATTGCGAAAAATTTTTTGCCTTCTCAACCATTTCTTGGCTTCAAGCTCCCATATCTCGCGAACGGATTGACCTAACCCAAAAATTCCTATGGCATCTGAAGGTAGAAACTCACCCGATTACAACGGTATGTGTATTTTTTCCCTAGGCCATTCTGGTTAAGCGTTTGGAGCAGCAGAATTGCGAAAAATTTTTTGCCTTCTCAACCATTTCTTGGCTTCAAGCTCCCATATCTCGCGAACGGATTGACCTAACCCAAAATTTCCTATTGCATCTGAAAGTAGAAACTCGCCCGATTACAACGGTATTTGTATTTTTTCCTTAGGACATTCTGGTTAAGCGTTTGGAGCAGCAGAAGTGCGAAAAATTTGTTGTCTTGTCAACCATTTCTTAGCTTCAGACTCCTATATCTCGCGAACGGATTGACCAAACCCAGATTTTCCTGCTGCGTCTGAAAGTAGAAACTCGCCCGATTACAACGGTATGTGTATTTTTTCCCTAGGCCATTCTGGTTAAGCGTTCGGAGCAGTAGAATTGCGAACAATTTTTTGCCTTCTCAACCATTTCTTGTCTTCAAACTCCCATATCTCGCGAACGGATTGACCTAACCAAAAAATTCCTATTGCATCTGAAAGTAGAAACTCGCCCGATTACAACGGGATTTGTATTTTTTCCCTAGGCCATTCTGGTTAAGCGTTTGGAGCAGCAGAATTGCGAAAAATTTTTTGCCTTCTCAACCATTTCTTGGCTTCAAGCTCCCATATCTCGCGAACGGATTGACCTAACCCAAAAATTCCTATGGCATCTGAAGGTAGAAACTCACCCGATTACAACGGTATGTGTATTTTTTCCCTAGGCCATTCTGGTTAAGCGTTTGGAGCAGCAGAATTGCGAAAAATTTTTTGCCTTCTCAACCATTTCTTGGCTTCAAGCTCCCATATCTCGCGAACGGATTGACCTAACCCAAAATTTCCTATTGCATCTGAAAGTAGAAACTCGCCCGATTACAACGGTATTTGTATTTTTTCCTTAGGACATTCTGGTTAAGCGTTTGGAGCAGCAGAAGTGCGAAAAATTTGTTGTCTTGTCAACCATTTCTTAGCTTCAGACTCCTATATCTCGCGAACGGATTGACCAAACCCAGATTTTCCTGCTGCGTCTGAAAGTAGAAACTCGCCCGATTACAACGGTATGTGTATTTTTTCCCTAGGCCATTCTGGTTAAGCGTTCGGAGCAGTAGAATTGCGAACAATTTTTTGCCTTCTCAACCATTTCTTGTCTTCAAACTCCCATATCTCGCGAACGGATTGACCTAACCAAAAAATTCCTATTGCATCTGAAAGTAGAAACTCGCCCGATTACAACGGTATGTGTATTTTTTCCCTAGGCCATTCTGGTTAAGCGTTTGGAGCAGCAGAATTGTGAAAAATTTTTTGCCTTCTCTACCATTTCTTGGCTTCAAACTACCATATCTCGCGAACGAATTGACCTAACCCAAAAATTCCTATTGCATCTGAAAGTAGAAACTCGCCCGATTACAACGGTATGTGTATGTTTTCCCTAGGCCATTCTGGTTAAGCGTTTGGAGCAGCAGAAGTGCGAAAAGTTTGTTGTCTTCTCAACCATTTCTTAGCTTCAAACTCCCATATCTCGCGAACGGATTGACGTAACCCAAAAATTCCTGTTGCATCTGAAAGTAGAAATTCGCCCGATTACAACGGTATGTGTATTTTTTCCCTAGGCCATTCTGGTTAAGCGTTTGGAACAGCAGAATTGCGAAAAATTTTTTGCCTTCTCAACCATTTCTTGTCTTCAAACTCCCATATCACGCGAACGGATTGACCTAACCCAAAAATTCCTGTTGCGTCTGAAAGTAGAAACTCGCCCGATTACAACGCTATGTGTATTTTTTCCCTAGGCCATTCTGGTTAAGCGTTTGGAGCAGCAGAATTGCGAAAAATTTTTTGCCTTCTCAACCATTTCTTGTCTTCAAACTCCCATATCTCGCGAACGGATAGACCTAACCCAAAAATTCCTATTGCATCTGAAAGTAGAAACTCGGCCGATTACAACGGTATGTGTATTTTTTCCCTAGGCCATTCTGGTTAAGCGTTTGGAGCAGCAGAAGTGCGAAAAATTTGTTGCGTTCTCAACCATTTCTTAGCTTCAAACTCCCAAATCTCGCGAACGGATTGACGTCACCCAAAAATTCCTGTTGCATCTGAAAGTAGAAACTCGCCCGATTACAACGGTATGTGTATTTTTTCCCTAGGCCATTCTGGTTAAGCGTTTGGAGCAGCAGAATTGCGAAAAATTTTTTGCCGTCTCAAACATTTCTTGTGTTCAAACTCCCATATCTCGCGAACGGATTGACCTAACCCAAAAATTCCTATAGCATCTGAAAGTAGAAACTCACCCGATTACAACGGTATGTGTATTTTTTCCCTAGGCCATTCTGGTTAAGCGTTTGGAGCAGCAGAATTGCGAAAAATTTTTTGCCTTCTCTACCATTTCTTGGCTTCAAACTCCCATATCTCGCGAACGGATTGACCTAACCCAAAAATTCCTATGGCATCTGAAGGTAGAAACTCACCCGATTACAACGGTATGTGTATTTTTTCCCTAGGCCATTCTGGTTAAGCGTTCGGAGCAGCAGAATTGCGAAAAATTTTTTGCCTTCTCAACCATTTCTTGGCTTCAAGCTCCCATATCTCGCGAACGGATTGACCTAACCCAAAAATTCCTATGGCATCTGAAGGTAGAAACTCACCCGATTACAACGGTATGTGTATTTTTTCCCTAGGCCATTCTGGTTAAGCGTTTGGAGCAGCAGAATTGCGAAAAATTTTTTGCCTTCTCAACCATTTCTTGGCTTTAAACTCCCATATCTCGCGAACGGATTGATCTAACCCAAAAATTCCTATTGCATCTGAAAGTAGAAACTCGCCCGATTACAACGGTATGTGAATTTTTTCCCTAGGCCATTCTGGTTAAGCGTTTGGAGCAGCAGAATTGCGAAAAATTTTTTGCCTTCTCTACCATTTCTTGGCTTCAAACTCCCATATCTCGCGAACGGATTGACTTAACCCAAAAATTCCTATTGCGTCTGAAAGTAGAAACTCGCCCGATTACAACGGTATGTGTATTTTTTCCTTAGGCCATTCTGGTTAAGCGTTTGGAGCAGCAGAATTGCGAAAAATTTTTTGCCGTCTCAACCATTTCTTGGCTTCAAACTCCCATATCTCGCGAACGGATTGACCTAACCCAAAAATTCCTATTGCATCTGAAAGTAGAAACTCGCCCGATTACAACGGCATGTGTATTTTTTCCCTAGGCCATTCTGGTTAAGCGTTCGGAGCAGCAGAATTGCGAAAAATTTTTTGCCTTCTCAGCCATTTCTTGTCTTCAAACTCCCATATCTCGCGAACGGATTGACCTAACCCAAAAATTCCTATTGCTTCTGAAAGTAGAAACTCGCCCGATTACAACGGTATGTTTTTTTTCCCCTAGGCCATTCTGGTTAAGCGTTTGCAGCAGCAGAATTGCGAAAAATTTTTTGCCTTCTCAACCATTTCTTGGCTTCAAGCTCCCATATCTCGCGAACGGATTGACCTAACCCAAAAATTCCTATGGCATCTGAAGGTAGAAACTCACCCGATTACAACGGTATGTGTATTTTTTCCCTAGGCCATTCTGGTTAAGCGTTTGGAGCAGCAGAATTGCGAAAAATTTTTTGCCTTCTCAACCATTTCTTGGCTTCAAGCTCCCATATCTCGCGAACGGATTGACCTAACCCAAAATTTCCTATTGCATCTGAAAGTAGAAACTCGCCCGATTACAACGGTATTTGTATTTTTTCCTTAGGCCATTCTGGTTAAGCGTTTGGAGCAGCAGAAGTGCGAAAAATTTGTTGTCTTGTCAACCATTTCTTAGCTTCAGACTCCTATATCTCGCGAACGGATTGACCAAACCCAGATTTTCCTGCTGCGTCTGAAAGTAGAAACTCGCCCGATTACAACGGTATGTGTATTTTTTCCCTAGGCCATTCTGGTTAAGCGTTCGGAGCAGTAGAATTGCGAAAAATTTTTTGCCTTCTCAACCATTTCTTGTCTTCAAACTCCCATATCTCGCGAACGGATTGACCTAACCAAAAAATTCCTACTGCATCTGAAAGTAGAAACTCGCCCGATTACAACGGTATGTGTATTTTTTCCCTAGGCCATTCTGGTTAAGCGTTTGGAGCAGCAGAATTGTGAAAAATTTTTTGCCTTCTCTACCATTTCTTGGCTTCAAACTACCATATCTCGCGAACGAATTGACCTAACCCAAAAATTCCTATTGCATCTGAAAGTAGAAACTCGCCCGATTACAACGGTATGTGTATGTTTTCCCTAGGCCATTCTGGTTAAGCGTTTGGAGCAGCAGAAGTGCGAAAAATTTGTTGTCTTCTCAACCATTTCTTAGCTTCAAACTCCCATATCTCGCGAACGGATTGACGTAACCCAAAAATTCCTGTTGCATCTGAAAGTAGAAACTCGCCCGATTACAACGGTATGTGTATTTTTTCCCTAGGCCATTCTGGTTAAGCGTTTGGAGCAGCAGAATTGTGAAAAATTTTTTGCCTTCTCAACCATTTCTTGTCTTCAAACTCCCATATCTCGCGAACGGATAGACCTAACCCAAAAATTCCTATTGCATCTGAAAGTAGAAACTCGCCCGATTACAACGGTATGTGTATTTTTTCCCTAGGCCATTCTGGTTAAGCGTTTGGAGCAGCAGAAGTGCGAAAAATTTGTTGCGTTCTCAACCATTTCTTAGCTTCAAACTCCCAAATCTCGCGAACGGATTGACGTCACCCAAAAATTCCTGTTGCATCTGAAAGTAGAAACTCGCCCGATTACAACGGTATGTGTATTTTTTCCCTAGGCCATTCTGGTTAAGCGTTTGGAGCAGCAGAATTGCGAAAAATTTTTTGCCGTCTCAAACATTTCTTGTGTTCAAACTCCCATATCTCGCGAACGGATTGACCTAACCCAAAAATTCCTATAGCATCTGAAAGTAGAAACTCGCCCGGTTACAACGGTATGTGTATTTTTTCCCTAGGCCATTCTGGTTAAGCGTTTGGAGCAGCAGAATTGTGAATAATTTTTTGCCTTCTCAACCATTTCTTGTCTTCAAACTCCCATATCTCGCGAACGGATTGACCTAACCCAAAAATTCCTATTGCATCTGAAAGTAGAAACTCGCCCGATTACAACGGTATGTGTATTTTTTCCCTAGGCCATTCTGGTTAAGCGTTTGGAGCAGCAGAAGTGCGAAAAATTTGTTGCGTTCTCAACCATTTCTTAGCTTCAAACTCCCAAATCTCGCGAACGGATTGACGTCACCCAAAAATTCCTGTTGCATCTGAAAGTAGAAACTCGCCCGATTACAACGGTATGTGTATTTTTTCCCTAGGCCATTCTGGTTAAGCGTTTGGAGCAGCAGAATTGCGAAAAATTTTTTGCCGTCTCAAACATTTCTTGTGTTCAAACTCCCATATCTCGCGAACGGATTGACCTAACCCAAAAATTCCTATAGCATCTGAAAGTAGAAACTCGCCCGGTTACAACGGTATGTGTATTTTTTCCCTAGGCCATTCTGGTTAAGCGTTTGGAGCAGCAGAATTGTGAATAATTTTTTGCCTTCTCAACCATTTCTTGTCTTCAAACTCCCATATCTCGCGAACGGATTGACCTAACCCAAAAATTCCTATTGCATCTGAAAGTAGAAACTCGCCCGATTACAACGGTATGTGTATTTTTTCCCTAGGCCATTCTGGTTAAGCGTTTGGAGCAGCAGAAGTGCGAAAAATTTGTTGCGTTCTCAACCATTTCTTAGCTTCAAACTCCCAAATCTCGCGAACGGATTGACGTCACCCAAAAATTCCTGTTGCATCTGAAAGTAGAAACTCGCCCGATTACAACGGTATGTGTATTTTTTCCCTAGGCCATTCTGGTTAAGCGTTTGGAGCAGCAGAATTGCGAAAATTTTTTGCCGTCTCAACCATTTCTTGGCTTCAAACTCCCATATCTCGCGAACGGATTGACCTAACCCAAAAATTCCTATTGCATCTGAAAGTAGAAACTCGCCCGATTACAACGGTATGTGTATTTTTTCCCTAGGCCATTCTGGTTAAGCGTTCGGAGCAGCAGAATTGCGAAAAATCTTTTGCCTTCTCAACCATTTCTTGTGTTCAAACTCCCATATCTCGCGAACGGATTGACCTAACCCAAAAATTCCTATTGCTTCTGAAAGTAGAAACTCGCCCGATTACAACGGTATGTGTATTCTTTCCCTAGGCCATTCTGGTTAAGCGTTTGGAGCAGCAGAATTGCGAAAAATTTTTTGCCTTCTCAACCATTTCTTGTGTTCAAACTCCCATATCTCGCGAACGGATTGACCTAACCCAAAAATTCCTATTGCTTCTGAAAGTAGAAACTCGCCCGATTACAACGCTATGTGTATTTTTTCCCTAGGCCATTCTGGTTAAGCGTTTGGAGAAGCAGAAGTGCGAAAAATTTGTTGTCTTCTCAACCATTTCTTAGCTTCAAACTCCTATATCTCGCGAACGGATTGACCAAACCCAGACGTTCCTGCTGCGTCTGAAAGTAGAAACTCGCCCGATTACAACGGTATGTGTATTTTTTCCCTAGGCCATTCTGGTTAAGCGTTCGGAGCAGCAGAATTGCGAAAAATTTTTTGCCTTCTCAACCATTTCTTGTCTTCAAACTCCCATATCTCCCGAACGGATTGACCTAACCTAAAAATTCCTATTGCATCTGAAAGTAGAAACTCGCCCGATTACAGCGGTATGTGTATTTTTTCCCTAGGCCATTCTGGTTAAGCGTTTGAAGCAGCAGAATTGCGAAAAATTTTTTGCCTTCTCAACCATTTCTTGGATTCAAACTCCCATATCTCGCGAACGGATTGACCTAACCCAAAAATTCCTATTGCATCTGAAAGTAGAAACTCGCCCGATTACAACGGTATGTGTATTTTTTCCCTAGGCCATTCTGGTTAAGCGTTTGGAGCAGCAGAATTGTGAAAAATTGTTTGCCTTCTCTACCATTTCTTGGCTTCAAACTCCCATATCTCGCGAACGGATTGACCTAACCCAAAAATTCCTATTGCATCTGAAAGTAGAAACTCGCCCGATTACAACGGTATGTGTATTTTTTCTCTAGGCCATTCTGGTTAAGCGTTTGGGGCAGCAGAATTGCGAAAAATTTTTTGCCTTCTCAACCATTTCTTGGCTTCAACCTCCCATATCTCGCCAACGGATTGACCTAACCCAAAAATTCCTATTGCATCTGAAAGTAGAAACTCGCCCGATTACAACGGTATGTGTATTTTTTCCCTAGGCCATTCTGGTTAAGCGTTCGGAGCAGCAGAATTGCGAAAAATTTTTTGCCTTCTCAACCATTTCTTGGCTTCAAACTCGCATATCTCGCGAACGGATTGACCAAACCCAATAATTCCTGTTGCGTCTGAAAGTAGAAAGTCGCCCGGTTACAACGGTATGTGTATTTTTTCCCTAGGACACTCTGGTTAAGCGTTTGGAGCAGCAGAAGTGCGAAAAATTTGTTGTCTTCTCAACCATTTCTTAGCTTCAAACTCCCATATCTCGCGAACGGATTGACGTAACCCAAAAATTCCTGTTGCATCTGAAAGTAGAAACTCGCCCGATTACAACGGTATGTGTATTTTTTCCCTAGGCCATTCTGGTTAAGCGTTTGGAGCAGCAGAATTGCGAAAAATTTTTTGCCTTCTCAACCATTTCTTGTCTTCAATCTCCCATATCTCGCGAACGGATTGACCTAACCCAAAAATTCCTATTGCATCTGAAAGTAGAAACTCGCCCGATTACAACGGTATGTGTATTTTTTCCCTAGGCAATTCTGGTTAAGCGTTTGGAGCAACAGAATTGCGAAAAATTTTTGGCCTTCTCAACCATTTCTTGGCTTCAAACTCCCATATCTCGCGAACGGATTGACCTAACCCAAAAATTCCTGTTGCGTCTGAAAGTAGAAACTCGCCCGGTTACAACGGTATGTGTATTTTTTCCCTAGGCCATTCTGGTTAAGCGTTTGGAGCAGCAGAAGTGCGAAAAATTTGTTGTCTTCTCAACAATTTCTTAGCTTCAAACTCCCATATCTCGCGAACGGATTGACCTAACCCAAAAGGTCCTGTTGCATGTGAAAGTAGAATCTCGCCCGATTACAACGGTATGTGTATTTTTTCCCTAGGCCATTCTGGTTAAGCGTTTGGAGCAGCAGAATTGCGAAAAATTTTTTGCCTTCTCAACCATTTCTTGGCTTCAAACTCCCATATCTCGCGAACGGATTAACCTAACCCAAAAATTCCTATTGCATCTGAAAGTAGAAACTCGCCCGATTACAGCGGTATTTGTATTTTCTCCCTAGGCCGTTCTGGTTAAGCGTTTGGAGCAGCAGAATTTCGAAAAATTGTTTGCCATCTCAACCATTTCTTGGCTTCAAAGTCCCATATCTCGCGAACGGATTGACCTAACCCAAAAATTCCTATTGCATCTGAAAGTAGAAACTTGCCCGATTACAACGGTATGTGTATTTTTTCCCTAGGCCATTCTGGTTAAGCGTTTGGAGCCGCAGAATTGCGAAAAATTTTTTGCCTTCTCAACCATTTCTTGGCTTCAAACTCCCATATCTCGCGAACGGATTGACCTAACCCAAAAATTCCTGTTGCGTCTGAAAGTAGAAACTCGCCCGGTTACAACGGTATGTGTATGTTTTCCCTAGGCCATTCTGGTTAAGCGTTTGGAGCAGCAGAATTGCGAAAAATTTTTTGCCTTCTCAACCATTTCTTAGCTTCAAACTCCCATGTCTCGCGAACGGATTGACCTAACCCAAAAACTCCTATTGTATCTGAAAGTAGAAACTCGCCCGATTACAAGGGTATGTGTAGTTCTTCCCTAGGCCATTCTGGTTAAGCGTTTGGAGCAGCAGAATTGCGAAAAGTTTTTTGCCTTCTCAACCATTTCTTATCTTCAAACTCCCATATCTCGCGAACGGATTGACCTAACCCAAAAATTCCAATTGCATCTGAAAGTTGAAACTCGCCCGACTACAGCGGTATGTGTATTTTTTCCCTAGGGCATTCTGGTTAAGCATTTGGATCAGCAGAATTGCGAAAAATTGTATGCCTTCTCAACCATTTCTTGGCTTCAAACTCCCATATCTCGCGAACGGATAGACCTAACCCAAAAATTCCTGTTGCGTGTGAAAGTAGAAACTCGCCCGATTACTACGGTATGTGTATTTTTTCCCTAGGCCATTCTGGTTAAGCGTTTGGAGCAGCAGAATTACGAAAAATTTTTTGCCTTCTCAACCATTTCTTGTCTTCAAACTCTCATATCTCGCGAATGGATTGACATAACACAAAAATTCCTATTGCATCTGAAAGTAGAAACTCGCCCGATTACAACGGTACGTGAATTTTTCCCTTAGGCCATTCTGGTTAAGCGATTGGAGCAGCAGATGTGCGAAAAATTTATTGTCTTCTCAACCATTTCTTAGCTTCAAACTCCCATATCTCGCGAACGGATTGACGTAACTCAAAAATTCCAGTTGAATCTGAGAGTAGAAACTCGCCCGTTTACAACGGTATGTGTATTTTTTCCCTAGGCCATTCTGGTTAAGCGTTTGGAGCAGCAGAATTGCGAAAAATTTTTTGCCTTCTCAACCATTTCTTGTCTTCAAACTCCCATATCTCGCGAACGGATTGACCTAACCCAAAAATTCCTATTGCATCTGAAAGTAGAAACTAGCCCGATTACAGCGGTATTTGTATTTTTTCCTTAGGCCGTTCTGGTTAAGCGTTTGGAGCAGCAGAATTGCGAAAAATTTTTTGCCTTCTCAACCATTTCTTGGCTTCAAAGTCCCATATCTCGCGAACGGATAGACATAACCCAAAAATTCCTATTGCATCTGAAAGTAGAAACTCGCCCGATTACAACCGTATGTGTATTTTTTCCCTAGGCCATTCTGGTTAAGCGTTTGGAGCAGCAGAAGTGCGAAAAATTTGTTGTCTTCTCAACCATTTCTTAGCTTCAAACTCCCATATCTCGCGGACGGATTGACGTAACCCAAAGATTCCTGTTGCATCTGAAAGTAGAAATTCGCCCGATTACAACGGTATGTGTATTTTTTCCCTACGCCATTCTGGTTAAGCGTTTGGATCAGCAGAATTGTGAAAAATTTTTTGCCTTCTCTACCATTTCTTGGCTTCAAACTCCCATATCTCGCGAACGGATTGACCTAACCCAAAGATTCCTATTGCATCTGAAAGTAGAAACTCGCCCGATTACAACGGTATGTGTATTTTTTTCCTAGGCCATTCTGGTTAAGCGTTTGGAGCAGCAGAATTGCGAAAAATTTTTTACCTTCTCAACCATTTCTTGGCTTCAAACTCCCATATCTCGCGAACGGATTGACATAACCCAAAAATTCCTATTGCACCTGAAAGTAGAAACTCGCCCGATTAGAGCGGTATGTGTATTTTTTCCCTAGGCCATTCTGGTTAAGCGTTTGGAGCAGCAGAAGTGCGAAAAATTTGTTGTCTTCTCAACCATTTCTTAGCTTCAAACTCCCATATCTCGCGAACGGATTGACGTAACCCAAAGATTCCTGTTGCGTGTGAAAGTAGAAACTCGCCCGATTACAACGGTATGTGTATTTTTTCCCTAGTCCATTCTGGTTAAGCGTTTGGAGCAACAGAATTGTGGAAATTTTTTTGCCTTCTGTACCATTTCTTGGCTTCAAACTCCCATATCTCGCGAACGGATTGACCTAACCCAAAAATTCCTATTGCTTCTGAAAGTAGAAACTCGCCCGATTACAACGCTATGTGTATTTTTTCCCTAGGCCATTCTGGTTAAGCGTTTGGAGAAGCAGAAGTGCGAAAAATTTGTTGTCTTCTCAACCATTTCTTAGCTTCAAACTCCTATATCTCGCGAACGGATTGACCAAACCCAGACGTTCCTGCTGCGTCTGAAAGTAGAAACTCGCCCGATTACAACGGTATGTGTATTTTTTCCCTAGGCCATTCTGGTTAAGCGTTCGGAGCAGCAGAATTGCGAAAAATTTTTTGCCTTCTCAACCATTTCTTGTCTTCAAACTCCCATATCTCCCGAACGGATTGACCTAACCTAAAAATTCCTATTGCATCTGAAAGTAGAAACTCGCCCGATTACAGCGGTATGTGTATTTTTTCCCTAGGCCATTCTGGTTAAGCGTTTGAAGCAGCAGAATTGCGAAAAATTTTTTGCCTTCTCAACCATTTCTTGGATTCAAACTCCCATATCTCGCGAACGGATTGACCTAACCCAAAAATTCCTATTGCATCTGAAAGTAGAAACTCGCCCGATTACAACGGTATGTGTATTTTTTCCCTAGGCCATTCTGGTTAAGCGTTTGGAGCAGCAGAATTGTGAAAAATTGTTTGCCTTCTCTACCATTTCTTGGCTTCAAACTCCCATATCTCGCGAACGGATTGACCTAACCCAAAAATTCCTATTGCATCTGAAAGTAGAAACTCGCCCGATTACAACGGTATGTGTATTTTTTCTCTAGGCCATTCTGGTTAAGCGTTTGGGGCAGCAGAATTGCGAAAAATTTTTTGCCTTCTCAACCATTTCTTGGCTTCAACCTCCCATATCTCGCCAACGGATTGACCTAACCCAAAAATTCCTATTGCATCTGAAAGTAGAAACTCGCCCGATTACAACGGTATGTGTATTTTTTCCCTAGGCCATTCTGGTTAAGCGTTCGGAGCAGCAGAATTGCGAAAAATTTTTTGCCTTCTCAACCATTTCTTGGCTTCAAACTCGCATATCTCGCGAACGGATTGACCAAACCCAATAATTCCTGTTGCGTCTGAAAGTAGAAAGTCGCCCGGTTACAACGGTATGTGTATTTTTTCCCTAGGACATTCTGGTTAAGCGTTTGGAGCAGCAGAAGTGCGAAAAATTTGTTGTCTTCTCAACCATTTCTTAGCTTCAAACTCCCATATCTCGCGAACGGATTGACGTAACCCAAAAATTCCTGTTGCATCTGAAAGTAGAAACTCGCCCGATTACAACGGTATGTGTATTTTTTCCCTAGGCCATTCTGGTTAAGCGTTTGGAGCAGCAGAATTGCGAAAAATTTTTTGCCTTCTCAACCATTTCTTGTCTTCAATCTCCCATATCTCGCGAACGGATTGACCTAACCCAAAAATTCCTATTGCATCTGAAAGTAGAAACTCGCCCGATTACAACGGTATGTGTATTTTTTCCCTAGGCAATTCTGGTTAAGCGTTTGGAGCAACAGAATTGCGAAAAATTTTTGGCCTTCTCAACCATTTCTTGGCTTCAAACTCCCATATCTCGCGAACGGATTGACCTAACCCAAAAATTCCTGTTGCGTCTGAAAGTAGAAACTCGCCCGGTTACAACGGTATGTGTATTTTTTCCCTAGGCCATTCTGGTTAAGCGTTTGGAGCAGCAGAAGTGCGAAAAATTTGTTGTCTTCTCAACAATTTCTTAGCTTCAAACTCCCATATCTCGCGAACGGATTGACCTAACCCAAAAGGTCCTGTTGCATGTGAAAGTAGAAACTCGCCCGATTACAACGGTATGTGTATTTTTTCCCTAGGCCATTCTGGTTAAGCGTTTGGAGCAGCAGAATTGCGAAAAATTTTTTGCCTTCTCAACCATTTCTTGGCTTCAAACTCCCATATCTCGCGAACGGATTGACCTAACCCAAAAATTCCTATTGCATCTGAAAGTAGAAACTCGCCCGATTACAGCGGTATTTGTATTTTCTCCCTAGGCCGTTCTGGTTAAGCGTTTGGAGCAGCAGAATTTCGAAAAATTGTTTGCCATCTCAACCATTTCTTGGCTTCAAAGTCCCATATCTCGCGAACGGATTGACCTAACCCAAAAATTCCTATTGCATCTGAAAGTAGAAACTCGCCCGATTACAACGGTATCTGTATTTTTTCCCTAGGCCATTCTGGTTAAGCGTTTGGAGCAGCAGAATTGCGAAAAATTTTTTGCCTTCTCAACCATTTCTTGTCTTCAAACTCCCATATCTCGCGAACGGATTGACCTAACCCAAAAATTCCTATTGCATCTGAAAGTAGACACTCGCCCGATTACAACGGTATGTGTATTTTTTCCCTAGGCAATTCTGGTTAAGCGTTTGGAGCAGCAGAATTGCGAAAAATTTTTTGCCTTCTCAACCATTTCTTGGCTTCAAACTCCAATATCTCGCGAACGGATTGACCTAACCCAAAAATTCGTGTTGCGTCTGAAAGTAGAAACTCGCCCGGTTACAACGGTATGTGTATTTTTTCCCTAGGCCATTCTGGTTAAGCGTTTGGAGCAGCAGAAGTGCGAAAAATTTGTTGTCTTCTCAACCATTTCTTAGCTTCAAACTCCCATATCTCGCGAACGGATTGACCTAACCCAAAAATTCCTATTGCATCTGAAAGTAGAAACTCGCCCGATTACAACGGTATGTGTATTTTTTCCCTAGGCAATTCTGGTTAAGCGTTTGGAGCAGCAGAATTGCGAAAAATTTTTTGCCTTCTCAACCATTTCTTGGCTTCAAACTCCCATATCTCGCGAACGGATTGACCTAACCCAAAAATTCGTGTTGCGTCTGAAAGTAGAAACTCGCCCGGTTACAACGGTATGTGTATTTTTTCCCTAGGCCATTCTGGTTAAGCGTTTGGAGCAGCAGAATTGTGAAAAATTTTTTGCCTTCTCTACCATTTCTTGGCTTCAAACTCCCATATCTCGCGAACGGATTGACCTAACCAAAAAATTCCTATTGCATCTGAAAGTAGAAACTTGCCCGATTACAACGGTATGTGTATTTTTTCCCTAGGCCATTCTGGTTAAGCGTTTGGAGCCGCAGAATTGCGAAAAATTTTTTGCCTTCTCAACCATTTCTTGGCTTCAAACTCCCATATCTCGCGAACGGATTGACCTAACCCAAAAATTCCTGTTGCGTCTGAAAGTAGAAACTCGCCCGGTTACAACGGTATGTGTATGTTTTCCCTAGGCCATTCTGGTTAAGCGTTTGGAGCAGCAGAATTGCGAAAAATTTTTTGCCTTCTCAACCATTTCTTAGCTTCAAACTCCCATGTCTCGCGAACGGATTGACCTAACCCAAAAACTCCTATTGTATCTGAAAGTAGAAACTCGCCCGATTACAAGGGTATGTGTATTTCTTCCCTAGGCCATTCTGGTTAAGCGTTTGGAGCAGCAGAATTGCGAAAAGTTTTTTGCCTTCTCAACCATTTCTTATCTTCAAACTCCCATATCTCGCGAACGGATTGACCTAACCCAAAAATTCCAATTGCATCTGAAAGTTGAAACTCGCCCGACTACAGCGGTATGTGTATTTTTTCCCTAGGGCATTCTGGTTAAGCATTTGGATCAGCAGAATTGCGAAAAATTGTATGCCTTCTCAACCATTTCTTGGCTTCAAACTCCCATATCTCGCGAACGGATAGACCTAACCCAAAAATTCCTGTTGCGTGTGAAAGTAGAAACTCGCCCGATTACTACGGTATGTGTATTTTTTCCCTAGGCCATTCTGGTTAAGCGTTTGGAGCAGCAGAATTACGAAAAATTTTTTGCCTTCTCAACCATTTCTTGTCTTCAAACTCTCATATCTCGCGAATGGATTGACATAACACAAAAATTCCTATTGCATCTGAAAGTAGAAACTCGCCCGATTACAACGGTACGTGAATTTTTCCCTTAGGCCATTCTGGTTAAGCGATTGGAGCAGCAGATGTGCGAAAAATTTATTGTCTTCTCAACCATTTCTTAGCTTCAAACTCCCATATCTCGCGAACGGATTGACGTAACTCAAAAATTCCAGTTGAATCTGAGAGTAGAAACTCGCCCGTTTACAACGGTATGTGTATTTTTTCCCTAGGCCATTCTGGTTAAGCGTTTGGAGCAGCAGAATTGCGAAAAATTTTTTGCCTTCTCAACCATTTCTTGTCTTCAAACTCCCATATCTCGCGAACGGATTGACCTAACCCAAAAATTCCTATTGCATCTGAAAGTAGAAACTAGCCCGATTACAGCGGTATTTGTATTTTTTCCTTAGGCCGTTCTGGTTAAGCGTTTGGAGCAGCAGAATTGCGAAAAATTTTTTGCCTTCTCAACCATTTCTTGGCTTCAAAGTCCCATATCTCGCGAACGGATAGACATAACCCAAAAATTCCTATTGCATCTGAAAGTAGAAACTCGCCCGATTACAACCGTATGTGTATTTTTTCCCTAGGCCATTCTGGTTAAGCGTTTGGAGCAGCAGAAGTGCGAAAAATTTGTTGTCTTCTCAACCATTTCTTAGCTTCAAACTCCCATATCTCGCGGACGGATTGACGTAACCCAAAGATTCCTGTTGCATCTGAAAGTAGAAATTCGCCCGATTACAACGGTATGTGTATTTTTTCCCTACGCCATTCTGGTTAAGCGTTTGGATCAGCAGAATTGTGAAAAATTTTTTGCCTTCTCTACCATTTCTTGGCTTCAAACTCCCATATCTCGCGAACGGATTGACCTAACCCAAAGATTCCTATTGCATCTGAAAGTAGAAACTCGCCCGATTACAACGGTATGTGTATTTTTTTCCTAGGCCATTCTGGTTAAGCGTTTGGAGCAGCAGAATTGCGAAAAATTTTTTACCTTCTCAACCATTTCTTGGCTTCAAACTCCCATATCTCGCGAACGGATTGACATAACCCAAAAATTCCTATTGCACCTGAAAGTAGAAACTCGCCCGATTAGAGCGGTATGTGTATTTTTTCCCTAGGCCATTCTGGTTAAGCGTTTGGAGCAGCAGAAGTGCGAAAAATTTGTTGTCTTCTCAACCATTTCTTAGCTTCAAACTCCCATATCTCGCGAACGGATTGACGTAACCCAAAGATTCCTGTTGCGTGTGAAAGTAGAAACTCGCCCGATTACAACGGTATGTGTATTTTTTCCCTAGTCCATTCTGGTTAAGCGTTTGGAGCAACAGAATTGTGGAAATTTTTTTGCCTTCTGTACCATTTCTTGGCTTCAAACTCCCATATCTCGCGAACCGATTGACCTAACCCAAAAATTCCTATTGCATCTGAAAGTAGAAACTCGCCCGATTACAACGGTATGTGTATTTTTTCCCTACGCCATTCTGGTTAAGCGTTTGGAGCAGCAGAATTGCGAAAAATTTTTTGCCTTCTCAACCATTTCTTGGCTTCAAACTCCCATATCTCGCGAACGGATTGAACTAACCCAAAAATTCCTATTGCATCTGAAAGTAGTTACTCGCCCGATTACAACGGTATTTGTATTTTTTCCCTAGGCCATTCTGGTTAAGCGTATGGAGCAGCATAATTGTGAAAAATTTTTTGCCTTCTCTACCATTTCTTGGCTTCAAACTCCCATATCTCGCGAACGGATTGACCTAACCCAAAAATTCCTATTGCATCTGAAAGTAGAAACTCGCCCGATTACAACGGTATGTGTATTTTTTCCCTAGGTCATTCTGGTTAAGCGTTTGGATCAGCAGAATTGTGAAAAATTTTTTGCCTTCTCTACCATTTCTTGGCTTCAAACTCCCATATCTCGCGAACGGATTGACCTAACCCAAAGATTCCTATTGCATCTGAAAGTAGAAACTCGCCCGATTACAACGGTATGTGTATTTTTTTCCTAGGCCATTCTGGTTAAGCGTTTGGAGCAGCAGAATTGCGAAAAATTTTTTACCTTCTCAACCATTTCTTGGCTTCAAACTCCCATATCTCGCGAACGGATTGACCTAACCCAAAAATTCCTATTGCATCTGAAAGTAGAAACTCGCCCGATTACAACGGTATGTGTATTTTTTCCCTAGGTCATTCTGGTTAAGCGTTTGGATCAGCAGAATTGTGAAAAATTTTTTGCCTTCTCTACCATTTCTTGGCTTCAAACTCCCATATCTCGCGAACGGATTGACCTAACCCAAAGATTCCTATTGCATCTGAAAGTAGAAACTCGCCCGATTACAACGGTATGTGTATTTTTTTCCTAGGCCATTCTGGTTAAGCGTTTGGAGCAGCAGAATTGCGAAAAATTTTTTACCTTCTCAACCATTTCTTGGCTTCAAACTCCCATATCTCGCGAACGGATTGACATAACCCAAAAATTCCTATTGCACCTGAAAGTAGAAACTCGCCCGATTAGAGCGGTATGTGTATTTTTTCCCTAGGCCATTCTGGTTAAGCGTTTGGAGCAGCAGAAGTGCGAAAAATTTGTTGTCTTCTCAACCATTTCTTAGCTTCAAACTCCCATATCTCGCGAACGGATTGACGTGACCCAAAATATCCTATTGCATCTGAAAGTAGAAACTCGCCCGATTACAACGTTATGTCTATTTTTTCCCTAGGCCATTCTGGTTAAGCGTTTGGAGCAGCAGAATTGCGAAAAATTTGTTGTCTTCTCAACCATTTCTTAGTTTCAAACTCCCATATCTCGCGAACGGATTGATCAAACCCAGAAGTTCCTGCTGCGTCTGAAAGTAGAAACTCGCCCGATTACAACGGTATGTGTATTTTTTCCCTAGGCCATTCTGGTTAAGCGTTTGGCGCAGCAGAATAGCTAAAAATTTTTTGCCTTCTCAACCATTTCTTAGCTTCAAACTCCCATATCTCGCGAACGGATTGACCTAACCCAAAAATTCCTATTGTATCTGAAAGTAGAAACTCGCCCGATTACAACGGTATGTGTATTTTTTCCCTAGGCCGTTCTGGTTAAGCGTTTGGAGCAGCAGAATTGCGAAAAGTTTTTTGCCTTCTCAACCATTTCTTATCTTCAAACTCCCATATCTCGCGAACGGATTGACATAACCCAAAAATTCCTATTGCATCTGAAAGTTGAAACTCGCCCGACTACAGCGGTATGTGTATTTTTTCCCTAGGGCATTCTGGTTAAGCGTTTGGATCAGCAGAATTGCGAAAAATTGTATGCCTTCTCAACCATTTCTTGGCTTCAAACTCCAATATCTCGCGAACGGATAGACCTAACCCAAAAATTCCTGTTGCGTGTGAAAGTAGAAACTCGCCCGATTACTACGGTATGTGTATTTTTTCCCTAGGCCATTCTGGTTAAGCGTTTGGAGCAGCAGAATTACGAAAAATTTTTTTGCCTTCTCAACCATTTCTTGTCTTCAAACTCTCATATCTCGCGAATGGATTGACATAACCCAAAATTTCCTATTGCATCTGAAAGTAGAAACTCGCCCGATTACAACGGTATTTGTATTTTTTCCTTAGGCCATTCTGGTTAAGCGTTTGGAGCAGCAGAAGTGCGAAAAACTTGTTGTCTTGTCAACCATTTCTTAGCTTCAGACTCCTATATCTCGCGAACGGATTGACCAAACCCAGATTTTCCTGCTGCGTCTGAAAGTAGAAACTCGCCCGATTACAACGGTATGTGTATTTTTTCCCTAGGCCATTCTGGTTATGCGTTCGGAGCAGTAGAATTGCGAAAAATTTTTTGCCTTCTCTACCATTTCTTGTCTTCAAACTCCCATATCTCGCGAACGGATTGACCTAACCAAAAAATTCCTATTGCATCTGAAAGTAGAAACTCGCCCGATTACAACGGTATGTGTATTTTTTCCCTAGGCCATTCTGGTTAAGCGTTTGGAGCAGCAGAATTGTGAAAAATTTTTTGCCTTCTCTACCATTTCTTGGCTTCAAACTACCATATCTCGCGAACGAATTGACCTAACCCAAAAATTCCTATTGCATCTGAAAGTAGAAATTCGCCCGATTACAACGGTATGTGTATGTTTTCCCTAGGCCATTCTGGTTAAGCGTTTGGAGCAGCAGAAGTGCGAAAAATTTGTTGTCTTCTCAACCATTTCTTAGCTTCAAACTCCCGTATCTCGCGAACGGATTGACGTAACCCAAAAATTCCTGTTGCATCTGAAAGTAGAAACTCGCCCGATTACAACGGTATGTGTATTTTTTCCCTAGGCCATTCTGGTTAAGCGTTTGGAACAGCAGAATTGCGAAAAATTTTTTGCCTTCTCAACCATTTCTTGTCTTCAAACTCCCATATCTCGCGAACGGATTGACCTAACCCAAAAATTCCTATTGCATCTGAAAGTAGAAACTCGCCCGATTACAACGGTATGTGCATTTTTTCCCTAGGCCATTCTGGTTAAGCGTTTGGAGCAGCAGAATTGCGAAAAATTTTTTGCCTTCTCAACCATCTCTTGGCTTCAAACTCCCATATTTCGCGAACGGATTGACCTAACCCAAAAATTCCTATTGCATCTGAAAGTAGAAACTCGCCCGATTACAACGGTATGTGTATTTTTTCCCTAGGCAATTCTGGTTAAGCGGTTGGAGCAGCAGAATTGCGAAAAATTTTTTGCCTTCTCAACCCTTTCTTGGCTTCAAACTCCCATACCTCGCGAACAGATTGACCTAACCCAAAAATTCGTGTTGCGTCTGAAAGTAGAAACTCGCCCGGTTACAACGGTATGTGTATTTTTTCCCTAGGCCATTCTGGTTAAGCGTTTGGAGCAGCAGAAGTGCGAAAAATTTGTTGTCTTCTCAACCATTTCTTAGCTTCAAACTCCCATATCTCGCGAACGGATTGACCTAACCCAAAAATTCCTATTGCATCTGAAAGTAGAAACTCGCCCGATTACAACGGTATGTGTATTTTTTCCCTAGGCCATTCTGGTTAAGCGTTTGGAGCAGCAGAAGTGCGAAAAATTTGTTGTCTTCTCAACCATTTCTTAGTTTCAAACTCCCATATCTCGCGAACGGATTGACCAAACCCAGAAGTTCCTGCTGCGTCTGAAAGTAGAAACTCGCCCGATTACAACGGTATGTGTAATTTTTCCCTAGGCCATTCTGGTTATACGTTTGGCGCAGCAGAAATGCGAAAAATTTTTTGCCTTCTCAACCATTTCTTAGCTTCAAACTCCCATATCTCGCGAACGGATTGACCTAACCCAAAAACTCCTATTGTATCTGAAAGTAGAAACTCGCCCGATTACAAGGGTATGTGTATTTTATCCCTAGGCCATTCTGGTTAAGCGTTTGGAGCAGCAGAATTGCGAAAAGTTTTTTGCCTTCTCAACCATTTCTTATCTTCAAACTCCCATATCTCGCGAACGGATTGACCTAACCCAAAAATTCCTATTGCATCTGAAAGTTGAAACTCGCCCGACTACAGCGGTATGTGTATTTTTTCCCTAGGGCATTCTGGTTAAGCATTTGGATCAGCAGAATTGCGAAAAATTGTATGCCTTCTCAACCATTTCTTGGCTTCAAACTCCCATATCTCGCGAACGGATAGACCTAACCCAAAAATTCCTGTTGCGTGTGAAAGTAGAAACTCGCCCGATTACTACGGTATGTGTATTTTTTCCCTAGGCCATTCTGGTTAAGCGTTTGGAGCAGCAGAATTGCGAAAAGTTTTTTGCCTTCTCAACCATTT
This sequence comes from Ptiloglossa arizonensis, assembly GCF_051014685.1. Lineage (NCBI taxonomy): Eukaryota > Metazoa > Arthropoda > Insecta > Hymenoptera > Colletidae > Ptiloglossa > Ptiloglossa arizonensis. The sequence continues at coordinate 24,133 of NW_027480261.1, forward strand.
CTTATCTTCAAACTCCCATATCTCGCGAACGGATTGACCTAACCCAAAAATTCCTATTGCATCTGAAAGTTGAAACTCGCCAGACTACAGCGGTATGTGTATTTTTTCCCTAGGGCATTCTGGTTAAGCATTTGGATCAGCAGAATTGCGAAAAATTGTATGCCTTCTCAACCATTTCTTGGCTTCAAACTCCCATATCTCGCGAACGGATAGACCTAACCCAAAAATTCCTGTTGCGTGTGAAAGTAGAAACTCGCCCGATTACTACGGTATGTGTATTTTTTCCCTAGGCCATTCTGGTTAAGCGTTTGGAGCAGCAGAATTACGAAAAATTTTTTGCCTTGTCAACCATTTCTTGTCTTCAAACTCTCATATCTCGCGAATGGATTGACATAACACAAAAATTCCTATTGCATCTGAAAGTAGAAACTCGCCCGATTACAACGGTACGTGAATTTTTCCCTTAGGCCATTCTGGTTATGCGATTGGAGCAGCAGATGTGCGAAAAATTTATTGTCTTCTCAACCATTTCTTAGCTTCAAACTCCCATATCTCGCGAACGGATTGACGTAACTCAAAAATTCCAGTTGAATCTGAGAGTAGAAACTCGCCCGTTTACAACGGTATGTGTATTTTTTCCCTAGGCCATTCTGGTTAAGCGTTTGGAGCAGCAGAATTGCGAAAAATTTTTTGCCTTCTCAACCATTTCTTGTCTTCAAACTCCCATATCTCGCGAACGGATTGACCTAACCCAAAAATTCCTATTGCATCTGAAAGTAGAAACTAGCCCGATTACAGCGGTATTTGTATTTTTTCCCTAGGCCGTTCTGGTTAAGCGTTTGGAGCAGCAGAATTGCGAAAAATTTTTTGCCTTCTCAACCATTTCTTGGCTTCAAAGTCCCATATCTCGCGAACGGATAGACATAACCCAAAAATTCCTATTGCATCTGAAAGTAGAAACTCGCCCGATTACAACGGTATGTGTATTTTTTCCCTAGGCCATTCTGGTTAAGCGTTTGGAGCAGCAGAATTGCGAAAAATTTTTTACCTTCTCAACCATTTCTTGGCTTCAAACTCCCATATCTCGCGAAGAGATTGACATAACCCAAAAATTCCTATTGCACCTGAAAGTAGAAACTCGCCCGATTAGAGCGGTATGTGTATTTTTTCCCTAGGCCATTCTGGTTAAGCGTTTGGAGCAGCAGAAGTGCGAAAAATTTGTTGTCTTCTCAACCATTTCTTAGCTTCAAACTCCCATATCTCGCGAACGGATTGACGTGACCCAAAATATCCTATTGCATCTGAAAGTAGAAACTCGCCCGATTACAACGTTATGTCTATTTTTTCCCTAGGCCATTCTGGTTAAGCGTTTGGAGCAGCAGAATTGCGAAAAATTTGTTGTCTTCTCAACCATTTCTTAGTTTCAAACTCCCATATCTCGCGAACGGATTGATCAAACCCAGAAGTTCCTGCTGCGTCTGAAAGTAGAAACTCGCCCGATTACAACGGTATGTGTATTTTTTCCCTAGGCCATTCTGGTTAAGCGTTTGGCGCAGCAGAATAGATAAAAATTTTTTGCCTTCTCAACCATTTCTTAGCTTCAAACTCCCATATCTCGCGAACGGATTGACCTAACCCAAAAATTCCTATTGTATCTGAAAGTAGAAACTCGCCCGCTTACAACGGTATGTGTATTTTTTCCCTAGGCCGTTCTGGTTAAGCGTTTGGAGCAGCAGAATTGCGAAAAGTTTTTTGCCTTCTCAACCATTTCTTATCTTCAAACTCCCATATCTCGCGAACGGATTGACCTAACCCAAAAATTCCTATTGCATCTGAAAGTTGAAACTCGCCCGACTACAGCGGTATGTGTATTTTCACCCTAGGGCATTCTGGTTAAGCGTTTGGATCAGCAGAATTGCGAAAAATTGTATGCCTTCTCAACCATTTCTTGGCTTCAAACTCCAATATCTCGCGAACGGATAGACCTAACCCAAAAATTCCTGTTGCGTGTGAAAGTAGAAACTCGCCCGATTACAACGGTACGTGAATTTTTCCCTTAGGCCATTCTGGTTATGCGATTGGAGCAGCAGATGTGCGAAAAATTTATTGTCTTCTCAACCATTTCTTAGCTTCAAACTCCCATATCTCGCGAACGGATTGACGTAACTCAAAAATTCCAGTTGAATCTGAGAGTAGAAACTCGCCCGTTTACAACGGTATGTGTATTTTTTCCCTAGGCCATTCTGGTTAAGCGTTTGGAGCAGCAGAATTGCGAAAAATTTTTTGCCTTCTCAACCATTTCTTGTCTTCAAACTCCCATATCTCGCGAACGGATTGACCTAACCCAAAAATTCCTATTGCATCTGAAAGTAGAAACTAGCCCGATTACAGCGGTATTTGTATTTTTTCCCTAGGCCGTTCTGGTTAAGCGTTTGGAGCAGCAGAATTGCGAAAAATTTTTTGCCTTCTCAACCATTTCTTGGCTTCAAAGTCCCATATCTCGCGAACGGATAGACATAACCCAAAAATTCCTATTGCATCTGAAAGTAGAAACTCGCCCGATTACAACGGTATGTGTATTTTTTCCCTAGGCCATTCTGGTTAAGCGTTTGGAGCAGCAGAATTGCGAAAAATTTTTTACCTTCTCAACCATTTCTTGGCTTCAAACTCCCATATCTCGCGAAGAGATTGACATAACCCAAAAATTCCTATTGCACCTGAAAGTAGAAACTCGCCCGATTAGAGCGGTATGTGTATTTTTTCCCTAGGCCATTCTGGTTAAGCGTTTGGAGCAGCAGAAGTGCGAAAAATTTGTTGTCTTCTCAACCATTTCTTAGCTTCAAACTCCCATATCTCGCGAACGGATTGACGTGACCCAAAATATCCTATTGCATCTGAAAGTAGAAACTCGCCCGATTACAACGTTATGTCTATTTTTTCCCTAGGCCATTCTGGTTAAGCGTTTGGAGCAGCAGAATTGCGAAAAATTTGTTGTCTTCTCAACCATTTCTTAGTTTCAAACTCCCATATCTCGCGAACGGATTGATCAAACCCAGAAGTTCCTGCTGCGTCTGAAAGTAGAAACTCGCCCGATTACAACGGTATGTGTATTTTTTCCCTAGGCCATTCTGGTTAAGCGTTTGGCGCAGCAGAATAGATAAAAATTTTTTGCCTTCTCAACCATTTCTTAGCTTCAAACTCCCATATCTCGCGAACGGATTGACCTAACCCAAAAATTCCTATTGTATCTGAAAGTAGAAACTCGCCCGCTTACAACGGTATGTGTATTTTTTCCCTAGGCCGTTCTGGTTAAGCGTTTGGAGCAGCAGAATTGCGAAAAGTTTTTTGCCTTCTCAACCATTTCTTATCTTCAAACTCCCATATCTCGCGAACGGATTGACCTAACCCAAAAATTCCTATTGCATCTGAAAGTTGAAACTCGCCCGACTACAGCGGTATGTGTATTTTCACCCTAGGGCATTCTGGTTAAGCGTTTGGATCAGCAGAATTGCGAAAAATTGTATGCCTTCTCAACCATTTCTTGGCTTCAAACTCCAATATCTCGCGAACGGATAGACCTAACCCAAAAATTCCTGTTGCGTGTGAAAGTAGAAACTCGCCCGATTACTACGGTATGTGTATTTTTTCCCTAGGCCATTCTGGTTAAGCGTTTGGAGCAGCAGAATTACGAAAAATTTTTTTGCCTTCTCAACCATTTCTTGTCTTCAAACTCTCATATCTCGCGAATGGATTGACATAACCCAAAATTTCCTATTGCATCTGAAAGT
>NW_027480262.1:0-27800 GCF_051014685.1 Ptiloglossa arizonensis
TTGGCTGCTTCAAACTCCCATATCTCGCAAACGGATTGACCTCACCCAAAAATTCCTATTGCATCTGAAAGTAGAAACTCGCCCGATTACAACGGTAAGTGTATTTTTTCCCTAGGCCATTCTGGTTAAGCTTTTGGAGCAGCAGAATTGCGAATAATTTTTTGCCTTCTCAACCATTTCTTGGCTTCAAACTCCCATATCTCGCGAACGGATTGACCTAAACCAAAAATTCCTGTAGCGTCTGAAAGTAGAAACTCGCCCGATTACAACGGTATGTGTATTTTTTCCCTAGGCCATTCTTGTTAAGCGTTTGGAGCAGCAGAATTGCGAATAATTTTTTGGCTTCTCAACCATTTCTTGGATTCAAACTCCCATATCTCGCAAACGGATTGACCTCACCCAAAAATTCCAATTGCATCTGTAAGTAGAAATTCGCCCGCTTACAACGGTATGTGTATATTTTCCCTAGGCCAATCTGGTTAAGCGTTTGGAGCAGCAGAATTGCGAAAAATTTTAACCTTCTCAACCAATTCTTGGCTTCAAACTCCCATATCTCGCGAACGGATTGACCTAACCCAAAAATTCCTATTGCATCTGAAAGTAGAAACTCGCCCGATTACAACGGTAAGTGTATTTTTTCCCTAGGCCATTCTGGTTAAGCGTTAGGAGCAGCAGAATTGCGAATAATTTTTTGCCTTCTCAACCATTTCTTGGCTTCAAACTCCCATATCTCGCAAACGGATGACCTAACCCAAAAATTCCTGTAGCGTCTGAAAGTAGAAACTCGCCCGATTACAACGTTATGTGTATTTTTTCCCTAGCCAATTCTGGTTAAACGTTTGGCGTAGCAGAATTTCGAAAAATTTTTTGCCTTCTCAACCATTTCTGGGCTTCAAACCCCCATATCTCGCGAACGGATTGACCTAACCCAAAAATTCCTGTTGTATCTGAAAGTAGAAACTCGCCCGATTACAACGGTATGTGTATTTTTTCCCTAGGCCATTCTTGTTAAGCGTTTGGAGCAGCAGAATTGCGAAAAATTTGTTGTCTTCTCAACCATTTCTTAGCTTCAAACTCCCATATCTCGCGAACGGATTGACCTAACCCAAAAATTCCTGTAGCGTCTGAAAGTAGAAACTCGCCCTCTTACAACGGTATGTGTATTTTTTCGCTAGGCCATTCTTGTTAAGCGTTTGGAGCAGCAGAATTGCGAATAATTTTTTGCCTTCTCAACCATTTCTTGGCTTCAAACTCCCATATCTCGCAAACGGATTGACCTAACCCAAAAATTCCTGTAGCGTCTGAAAGTAGAAACTCGCCCGATTACAACGTTAAGTGTACTTTTTCCCTAGCCAATTCTGGTTAAACGTTTGGCGTAGCAGAATTTCGAAAAATTTTTTGCCTTCTCAACCATTTCTTGGCTTCAAACTCCCATATCTCGCAAACGGATTGACCTCACCCAAAAATTCCTATTGCATCTGAAAGTAGAAACTCGCCCGATTACAACGGTATGTGTATTTTTTCCCTAGGCCACTCTGGTTAAGCGTTTGGAGCAGCAGAAGTGCGAAAAATTTGTTGTCTTCTCAACCATTTCTTAGATTCAAACTCCCATATCTCGCGAACGGATTGACCTAACCCAAAAATTCCGATTGCATCTGAAAGTAGAAACTCGCCCGATTACAACGGTATGTGTATTTTTTCCCTAGGCAATTCTGGTTAAGCGTTTGGAGCAGCAGAATTGCGAATAATTTTTTGCCTTCTCAACCATTTCTTGGCTTCAAACTCCCATATCTCGCAAACGGATTGACCTCACCCAAAAATTCCTATTGCATCTGAAAGTAGAAACTCGCCCGATTACAACGGTATGTGTATTTTTTCCCTAGGCCATTCTGGTTAAGCGTTTGGAGCACAAGAAGTGCGAAAAATTTGTTGTCTTCTCAACCATTTCTTAGCTTCAAACTCCCATATCTCGCGAACGGATTGACCTAACCCAAAAATTCCGATTGCATCTGAAAGTAGAAACTCGCCCGATTACAACGGTAAGTGTATTTTTTCCCTAGGCCATTCTGGTTAAGCTTTTGGAGCAGCAGAATTGCGAATAATTTTTTGCCTTCTCAACCATTTCTTGGCTTCAAACTCCCATATCTCGCGAACGGATTGACCTAAACCAAAAATTCCTGTAGCGTCTGAAAGTAGAAACTCGCCCGATTACAACGTTATGTGTATTTTTTCCCTAGGCCATTCTGGTAAAGCGTTTGGAGCAGCAGAATTGCGAATAATTTTTTGCCTTCTCAACCATTTCTTGGCTTCAAACTCCCATATCTCGCAAACGGATGGACCACAACCAAAAATTCCTATTGCATCTGAAAGTAGAAACTCGCCCGATTACAACGGTATGTGTATTTGTTCCCTAGGCCATTCTGGTTAAGCGGTTGGAGTAGCAGAATTTCGAAAAATTTTTTGCCTTCTCAACCATTTCTTGGCTTCAAACTCCCATATCTCGCGAACGGATTGACCTAACCCAAAAATTCCTGTTGCATCTGAAAGTAGAAACTCGCCCGATTACAACGGTATGTGTATTTTTTCCCTAGGCCATTCTTGTTAAGCGTTTGGAGCAGCAGAATTGCGAATAATTTTTTGGCTTCTCAACCATTTCTTGGATTCAAACTCCCATATCTCGCAAACGGATTGACCTCACCCAAAAATTCCAATTGCATCTGTAAGTAGAAACTCGCCCGATTACAACGGTATGTGTATATTTTCCCTAGGCCAATCTGGTTAAGCGTTTGGAGCAGCAGAATTGCGAAAAATTTTAGCCTTCTCAACCAATTCTTGGCTTCAAACTCCCATATCTCGCGAACGGATTGACCTAACCCAAAAATTCCTATTGCATCTGAAAGTAGAAACTCGCCCGATTACAACGGTAAGTGTATTTTTTCCCTAGGCCATTCTGGTTAAGCGTTAGGAGCAGCAGAATTGCGAATAATTTTTTGCCTTCTCAACCATTTCTTGGCTTCAAACTCCCATATCTCGCAAACGGATGACCTAACCCAAAAATTCCTGTAGCGTCTGAAAGTAGAAACTCGCCCGATTACAACGTTATGTGTATTTTTTCCCTAGCCAATTCTGGTTAAACGTTTGGCGTAGCAGAATTTCGAAAAATTTTTTGCCTTCTCAACCATTTCTGGGCTTCAAACCCCCATATCTCGCGAACGGATTGACCTAACCCAAAAATTCCTGTTGTATCTGAAAGTAGAAACTCGCCCGATTACAACGGTATGTGTATTTTTTCCCTAGGCCATTCTTGTTAAGCGTTTGGAGCAGCAGAATTGCGAAAAATTTGTTGTCTTCTCAACCATTTCTTAGCTTCAAACTCCCATATCTCGCGAACGGATTGACCTAACCCAAAAATTCCTGTAGCGTCTGAAAGTAGAAACTCGCCCTCTTACAACGGTATGTGTATTTTTTCGCTAGGCCATTCTTGTTAAGCGTTTGGAGCAGCAGAATTGCGAAAAATTTTTTGCCTTCTAAACCATTTCTTGGCTTCAAACTCCCATATCTCGCGAACGGATTGACCTAACCCAAAAATTCCAATTGCATCTGACAGTAGAAACTCGCCCGATTACAACGGTATGTGTATATTTTCCCTAGCCCATTCTGGTTAAGCGTTTGGAGCAGCAGAATTGCGAAAAATTTTTTGCATTCTCAACCATTTCTTAGCTTCAAACTCCCATATCTCGCGAACGGATTGACCTAACCCAAAAATTCGGATTGCTTCTAAAAGAAGAAACACTCCCGATTACAACGGTATGGGTATTTTTTCCCTAGGCCTTTCTGGTTAAGCGTTTGGAGCAGCAGAAGTGCGAAAAATTTGTTGCCTTCTCAACCATTTCTTAGCTTCAAAGTCCCCTATCTCGCGAACGGATTGACCAAACACAAAAATTCCTGCTGCGTCTGAAAGTAGAAACTCGCCCGATTACAACTGTGTGGGTATTTTTTCCCTAGGCCTTTCTGGTTAAGCGTTTGGAGCAGCAGAATTGCGAAATATTTGTTGTCTTCTCAACCATTTCTTAGCTTTAAACTCCCATATCTCGCGGTCGGATTGACCTAACCCAAAAATTCCTGTTGCATCTGAAAGTGGAAACTCGCCCGATTACAACGGTATGTGTATTTTTTCCCTAGGCCATTCTGGTTAAGCGTTTGGAGCAGCAGAATTGCGAAAAATTTTTTGCTTTCTCAACCATTTCTTGGCTTCAAACTCCCATATCTCGCGAACGGATTGACCTAACCCAAAAATTCTTGTAGCGTCTGAAAGTAGAAACTCGCCCGATTACAACGGTATGTGTATTTTTTCCCTAGCCCATTCTGGTTAAGCGTTTGATGCAGCAGAATTGCGAAAAATTGTTTGCCTTCTCAACCATTTCTTGGCTTCAAACTCCCATATCTCGCGAACGGAATGACCTAACCCAAAAATTCCTGTAGCGTCTGAAAGAAGAAACTCGCCCGATTACAACGTTATGTGTATTTTTTCCCTAGCCAACTCTGGTTAAGCGTTTGGCGTAGCAGAATTTCGAAAAATTTTTGCCTTCTCAACCATTTCTTGGCTTCAAACTCCCATATCTCGCGAACGGATTGACCTAACCCAAAAATTCCGATTGCATCTAATAGTAGAAACTCGCCCGATTACAACGGTATGTGTATTTTTTACCTAGCCCATTCTGGTTAAGCGTTTGGTGCAGTAGAATTGCGAAAAATTTGTTGCCTCCTCAACCATTTCTTGGCTTCAAACTCCCATATCCCGCGAACGGTTGACCTAACCCAAAAATTCCTGCTGCACCTGATAGTAGAAACTCGCCCGATTACAACGGTATGTGTATTTTTTCCCTAGGCCATTCTGGTTAAGCGTTTGGAGCAGCAGAATTGCGAAAAATTTTTTGCCTTCTCAACCATTTCTTGGCTTCAAACTCCCATATCTCGCGAACGGATTGACCTAACCCAAAAATTCCTGTAGCGTCTGAAAGTAGAAACTCGCCCGATTACAACGTTATGTGTATTTTTTCCCTAGCCAATTCTGGTTAAGCGTTTGGCGTAGCAGAATTGCGAAAAATTTTGTGCCCTCTCAACCATTTCTTAGCTTCAAACTCCCATATCTCGCGAACGGATTGACCTAACCCAAAAATTCCGATTGCATCTAATAGTAGAAACTCGCCCGATTACAACGGTATGTGTATTTTTTCCCTAGCCCATTCTGGTTAAGCGTTTGGTGCAGTAGAATTGCGAAAAATTTGTTGCCTCCTCAACCATTTCTTGGCTTCAAACTCCCATATCTCGCGAACGGTTGACCTAACCCAAAAATTCCTGCTGCACCTGATAGTAGAAACTCGCCCGATTACAACGGTATGTGTATTTTTTCCCTAGGCCATTCTGGTTAAGCGTTTGGAGCAGCAGAATTGCGAAAAATTTTTTGCCTTCTCAACCATTTCTTGGCTTCAAACTCCCATATCTCGCGAACGGATTGACCTAACCCAAAAATTCCTGTAGCGTCTGAAAGTAGAAACTCGCCCGATTACAACGTTATGTGTATTTTTTCCCTTGCCAATTCTGGTTAAGCGTTTGGCGTAGCAGAATTGCGAAAAATTTTTTGCCCTCTCAACCATTTCTTAGCTTCAAACTCCCATATCTCGCGAACGGATTGACCTAACCCAAAAATTCTTGTAGCGTCTGAAAGTAGAAACTCGCCCGATTACAACGGTATGTGTATTTTTTCCCTAGCCCATTCTGGTTAAGCGTTTGATGCAGCAGAAGTGCGAAAAATTTGTTGTCTTCTCAACCATTTCTTAGCTTGAAACTCCCATATCTCGCGAACGGATTGACCTGACCCAAAAATTCCGATTGCATCTGAAAGTAGAAACTCGCCCGATTACAACGGTATGTGTATTTTTTCCCTATCGCATTCTGGTTAAGCGTTTGGTGCAGCAGAATTGCGAAAAATTTTTTGCCTTCTCAACCATTTCTTGGCTTCAAACTCCCATATCTCGCGAACGGATTGACCTAACCCAAAAATTCCTGTAGCGTCTGAAAGTAGAAACTCGCCCGATTACAACGGTATGTGTATTTTTTCCCTAGTCAATTCTGGTTAAGCGTTTGGCGTAGCAGAATTGCGAAAAATTTTTTGCCCTCTCAACCATTTCTTAGCTTCAAACTCCCATACCTCGCGAACGGATTGACCTAACCCAAAAATTCCTGTTGCATCTGAAAGTAGAAACTCGCCCGATTACAACGGTATGTGTATTTTTTCCCAAGGCCATTCTGGTTAAGCGTTTGGAGCAGCAGAATTGCGAAAAATTTTTTGCCTTCTCAACCATTTCTTGGCTTCAAACTCCCATATCTCGCGAACGGATTGACCTAACCCAAAAATTCCTGTAGCGTCTGAAAGTAGAAACTCGCCCGATTACAACGTTATGTGTATTTTTTCCCTAGCCAATTCTGGTTAAGCGTTTGGCGTAGCAGAATTGCGAAAAATTTTTTGCCCTCTCAACCATTTCTTAGCTTCAAACTCCCATATCTCGCGAACGGATTGACCTAACCCAAAAATTCTTGTAGCGTCTGAAAGTAGAAACTCGCCCGATTACAACGGTATGTGTATTTTTTCGCTAGCCCATTCTGGTTAAGCGTTTGATGCAGCAGAATTTCGAAAAATTTTTGCCTTCTCAACCATTTCTTGGCTTCAAACTCCCATATCTCGCGAACGGATTGACCTAACCCAAAAATTCCGATTGCATCTAATAGTAGAAACTCACCCGATTACAACGGTATGTGTATTTTTTCCCTAGCCCATTCTGGTTAAGCGTTTGTTGCAGTAGAATTGCGAAAAATTTGTTGCCTCCTCAACCATTTCTTGGCTTCAAACTCCCATATCTCGCGAACGGATTGACCTAACCCAAAAATTCCTGTAGCGTCTGAAAGTAGAAACTCGCCCGATTACAACGTTATGTGTATTTTTTCCCTAGCCAATTCTGGTTAAGCGTTTGGCGTAGCAGAATTGCGAAAAATTTTTTGCCCTCTCAACCATTTCTTAGCTTCAAACTCCCATATCTCGCGAACGGATTGACCTAACCCAAAAATTCCTATTGCATCTGAAAGCAGAAACTCGCCCGATTACAACGGTATGTGTATTTTTTCCCTAGGCCATTCTGGTTAAGCGTTTGGAGCAGCAGAAGTGCGAAAAATTTGTTGTCTTCTCAACCATTTCTTGGCTTCAAACTCCCATATCTCGCAAACGGATTGACCTCACCCAAAAATTCCTATTGCATCTGAAAGTAGAAACTCGCCCGATTACAACGGTATGTGTATTTTTTCCCTAGGCCACTCTGGTTAAGCGTTTGGAGCAGCAGAAGTGCGAAAAATTTGTTGTCTTCTCAACCATTTCTTAGATTCAAACTCCCATATCTCGCGAACGGATTGACCTGACCCAAAAATTCCGATTGCATCTGAAAGTAGAAACTCGCCCGATTACAACGGTATGTGTATTTTTTCCCTATCGCATTCTGGTTAAGCGTTTGGTGCAGCAGAATTGCGAAAAATTTTTTGCCTTCTCAACCATTTCTTGGCTTCAAACTCCCATATCTCGCGAACGGATTGACCTAACCCAAAAATTCCTGTAGCGTCTGAAAGTAGAAACTCGCCCGATTACAACGTTATGTGTATTTTTTCCCTAGGCCATTCTGGTTAAGCGTTTGGAGCAGCAGAATTGCGAATAATTTTTTGCCTTCTCAACCATTTCTTGGCTTCAAACTCCCATATCTCGCAAACGGATTGACCACACCCAAAAATTCCTATTGCATCTGAAAGCAGAAACTCGCCCGATTACAACGGTATGTGTATTGTTTCCCTATCGCATTCTGGTTAAGCGTTTGGTGCAGCAGAATTGCGAAAAATTTTTTGCCTTCTCAACCATTTCTTGGCTTCAAACTCCCATATCTCGCGAACGGATTGACCTAACCCAAAAATTCCTGTAGCGTCTGAAAGTAGAAACTCGCCCGATTACAACGTTATGTGTATTTTTTCCCTAGTCAATTCTGGTTAAGCGTTTGGCGTAGCAGAATTGCGAAAAATTTTTTGCCCTCTCAACCATTTCTTAGCTTCAAACTCCCATATCTCGCGAACGGATTGACCTAACCCAAAAATTCCTGTTGCATCTGAAAGTAGAAACTCGCCCGATTACAACGGTATGTGTATTTTTTCCCAAGGCCATTCTGGTTAAGCGTTTGGAGCAGCAGAATTGCGAAAAATTTTTTGCCTTCTCAACCATTTCTTGGCTTCAAACTCCCATATCTCGCGAACGGATTGACCTAACCCAAAAATTCCTGTTGCATCTGAAAGTAGAAACTCGCCCGATTACAACGGTATGTGTATTTTTTCCCTAGCCCATTCTGGTTAAGCGTTTGGTGCAGTAGAATTGCGAAAAATTTGTTGCTTCCTCAACCATTTCTTGGCTTCAAACTCCCATATCTCGCGAACGGTTGACCTAACCCAAAAATTCCTGTTGCATCTGAAAGTAGAAACTCGCCCGCTTACAACGGTATGTGTATTTTTTCCCTAGGCCATTCTGGTTAAGCGTTTGGAGCAGCAGAATTGCGAATAATTTTTTGCCTTCTCAACCATTTCTTGGCTTCAAACTCCCATATCTCGCAAACGGATTGACCACACCCAAAAATTCCTATTGCATCTGAAAGCAGAAACTCGCCCGATTACAACGGTATGTGTATTTTTTCCCTAGCCAACTCTGGTTAAGCGTTTGGAGCAGCAGAAGTGCGAAAAATTTGTTGTCTTCTCAACCATTTCTTAGCTTCAAACTCCCATATCTCGCGAACGGATTGACCTGACCCAAAAATTCCGATTGCATCTGAAAGTAGAAACTCGCCCGATTACAACGGTATGTGTATTTTTTCCCTACCCCATTCTGGTTAAGCGTTTGGTGAAGCAGAATTGCGAAAAATTTTTTGCCCTCTCAACCATTTCTTAGCTTCAAACTCCCATATCTCGCGAACGGATTGACCTAACCCAAAAATTCCTGTTGCATCTGAAAGTAGAAACTCGCCCGATTACAACGGTATGTGTATTTTTTCCCAAGGCCATTCTGGTTAAGCGTTTGGTGCAGCAGAATTGCGAAAAATTTTTTGCCTTCTCAACCATTTCTTGGCTTCAAACTCCCATATCTCGCGAACGGATTGACCTAACCCAAAAATTCCTGTTGCATCTGAAAGTAGAAACTCGCCCGATTACAACGGTATGTGTATTTTTTCCCTAGCCCATTCTGGTTAAGCGTTTGGTGCAGTAGAATTGCGAAAAATTTGTTGCTTCCTCAACCATTTCTTGGCTTCAAACTCCCATACCTCGCAAACGGATTGACCACACCCAAAAATTCCTATTGCATCTGAAAGCAGAAACTCGCCCGATTACAACGGTATGTGTATTTTTTCGCTAGGCCATTCTGGTTAAGCGTTTGGAGCAGCAGAAGTGCGAAAAATTTGTTGTCTTCTCAACCATTTCTTAGCTTCAAACTCCCATATCTCGCGAACGGATTGACCTGACCCAAAAATTCCGATTGCATCTGAAAGTAGAAACTCGCCCGATTACAACGGTATGTGTATTTTTTCCCTAGCCCATTCTGGTTAAGCGTTTGGTGCAGCAGAATTGCGAAAAATTGTTTGCCTTCTCAACCATTTCTTGGCTTCAAACTCCCATATCTCGCAAACGGATTGACCTAACCCAAAAATTCCTGTAGCGTCTGAAAGTAGAAACTCGCCCGATTACAACGTTATGTGTATTTTTTCCCTAGCCAATTCTGGTTAAACGTTTGGCGTAGCAGAATTTCGAAAAATTTTTTGCCTTCTCAACCATTTCTGGGCTTCAAACCCCCATATCTCGCGAACGGATTGACCTAACCCAAAAATTCCAATTGCATCTGAAAGAAGAATCTCGCCCGATTACAACGGTATGCGTATTTTTTCCCTAGGCCGTTCTGGTTAAGCGTTTGGAGCAGCAGAATTGCGAAAAATTGTTTGCCTTCTCAACCATTTCTTGGCTTCAAACTCCCATATCTCGCAAACGGATTGACCTAACCCAAAAATTCCTGTAGCGTCTGAAAGTAGAAACTAGCCCGATTACAACGGTATGTGTATTTTTTCCCTAGCCCATTCTGGTTAAGCGTTTGGTGCAGCAGAATTGCGAAAAATTGTTTGCCTTCTCAACCATTTCTTGACTTCAAACTCCCATATCTCGCAAACGGATTGACCTAACCCAAAAATTCCTGTAGCGTCTGAAAGTAGAAACTCGCCCGATTACAACGTTATGTGTATTTTTTCCCTAGCCAATTCTGGTTAAACGTTTGGCGTAGCAGAATTTCGAAAAATTTTTTGCCTTCTCAACCATTTCTGGGCTTCAAACCCCCATATCTCGCGAACGGATTGACCTAACCCAAAAATTCCAATTGCATCTGAAAGAAGAAACTCGCCCGATTACAACGGTATGCGTATTTTTTCCCAAGGCCATTCTGGTTAAGCGTTTGGAGCAGCAGAATTGCGAATAATTTTTTGCCTTCTCAACCATTTCTTGGCTTCAAACTCCCATATCTCGCGAACGGATTGACCTAACCCAAAAATTCCAATTGCATCTAAAAGAAGAAACTCGCCCGATTACAACGGTATGGGTATTTTTTCCCTAGGCCATTGTGGTTAAGCGTTTGGAGCAGCAGAAGTGCGAAAAATTTGTTGCCTTCTCAACCGTTTCTTAGCTTCAAAGTCTCCTATCTCGCGAACGGATTGACCAAACACAAAAATTCCTGCTGCGTCTGAAAGTAGAAACTCGCCCGATTACAACGTTATGTGTATTTTTTCCCTAGGCCATTCTGGTTAAGCGTTTGGCGTAGCAGAATTTCGAAAAATTTTTTGCCTTCTCAACCATTTCTTGGCTTCAAACTCACATATCTCGCGAACGGATTGACCTAACCCAAAAATTCCTGTTGTATCTGAAAGTAGAAACTCGCCCGATTACAACGGTATGTGTATTTTCTCCCTAGGCCATTCTTGTTAAGCGTTTGGAGCAGCAGAATTGCGAAAAATTTGTTGTCTTCTCAACCATTTCTTAGCTTCAAACTCCCATATCTCGCGGTCGGATTGACCTAACCCAAAAATTCCTGCTGCATCTGAAAGTGGAAACTCGCACGATTACATCGGTATGCGTATTTTTTCCCAAGGCCATTCTGGTTAAGCGTTTGGAGCAGCAGAATTGCGAATAATTTTTTGCCTTCTCAACCATTTCTTGGCTTCAAACTCCCATATCTCGCGAACGGATTGACCTAACCCAAAAATTCCAATTGCATCTAAAAGAAGAAACTCGCCCGATTACAACGGTATGGGTATTTTTTCCCTAGGCCATTGTGGTTAAGCGTTTGGAGCAGCAGAAGTGCGAAAAATTTGTTGCCTTCTCAACCGTTTCTTAGCTTCAAAGTCTCCTATCTCGCGAACGGATTGACCAAACACAAAAATTCCTGCTGCGTCTGAAAGTAGAAACTCGCCCGATTACAACGTTATGTGTATTTTTTCCCTAGCCAACTCTGGTTAAGCGTTTGGCGTAGCAGAATTTCGAAAAATTTTTGCCTTCTCAACCATTTCTTGGCTTCAAACTCCCATATCTCGCGAACGGATTGACCTAACCCAAAAATTCCGATTGCATCTAATAGTAGAAACTCGCCCAATTACAACGGTATGTGTATTTTTTACCTAGCCCATTCTGGTTAAGCGTTTGGTGCAGTAGAATTGCGAAAAATTTGTTGCCTCCTCAAACATTTCTTGGCTTCAAACTCCCATATCCCGCGAACGGTTGACCTAACCCAAAAATTCCTGCTGCACCTGATAGTAGAAACTCGCCCGATTACAACGGTATGTGTATTTTTTCCCTAGGCCATTCTGGTTAAGCGTTTGGAGCAGCAGAATTGCGAAAAATTTTTTGCCTTCTCAACCATTTCTTGGCTTCAAACTCCCATATCTCGCGAACGGATTGACCTAACCCAAAAATTCCTGTAGCGTCTGAAAGTAGAAACTCGCCCGATTACAACGTTATGTGTATTTTTTCCCTAGCCAATTCTGGTTAAGCGTTTGGCGTAGCAGAATTGCGAAAAATTTTTTGCCCTCTCAACCATTTCTTAGCTTCAAACTCCCATATCTCGCGAACGGATTGACCTAACCCAAAAATTCTTGTAGCGTCTGAAAGTAGAAACTCGCCCGATTACAACGTTATGTGTATTTTTTCCCTAGCCAATTCTGGTTAAGCGTTTGGCGTAGCAGAATTGCGAAAAATTTTTTGCCCTCTCAACCATTTCTTAGCTTCAAACTCCCATATCTCGCGAACGGATTGACCTAACCCAAAAATTCCTATTGCATCTGAAAGTAGAAACTCGCCCGATTACAACGGTATGTGTATTTTTTCCCTAGGCCATTCTGTTTAAGCGTGTGGAGTAGCAGAATTGCGAATAATTTTTTGCCTTCTCAACCATTTCTGGGCTTCAAACTCCCATATCTCGCAAACGGATTGACCACACCCAAAAATTCCTATTGCATCTGAAAGCAGAAACTCGCCCGATTACAACGGTATGTGTATTTTTTCCCTAGCCCATTCTGGTTAAGCGTTTGATGCAGCAGAATTGCGAAAAATTGTTTGCCTTCTCAACCATTTCTTGGCTTCAAACTCCCATATCTCGCGAACGGATTGACCTAACCCAAAAATTCCTGTAGCGTCTGAAAGTAGAAACTCGCCCGATTACAACGTTATGTGTATTTTTTCCCTAGCCAACTCTGGTTAAGCGTTTGGCGTAGCAGAATTTCGAAAAATTTTTGCCTTCTCAACCATTTCTTGGCTTCAAACTCCCATATCTCGCGAACGGATTGACCTAACCCAAAAATTCCGATTGCATCTAATAGTAGAAACTCGCCCAATTACAACGGTATGTGTATTTTTTACCTAGCCCATTCTGGTTAAGCGTTTGGTGCAGTAGAATTGCGAAAAATTTGTTGCCTCCTCAACCATTTCTTGGCTTCAAACTCCCATATCCCGCGAACGGTTGACCTAACCCAAAAATTCCTGCTGCACCTGATAGTAGAAACTCGCCCGATTACAACGGTATGTGTATTTTTTCCCTAGGCCATTCTGGTTAAGCGTTTGGAGCAGCAGAATTGCGAATAATTTTTTGCCTTCTCAACCATTTCTTGGCTTCAAACTCCCATATCTCGCGAACGGATTGACCTAACCCAAAAATTCCAATTGCATCTAAAAGAAGAAACTCGCCCGATTACAACGGTATGGGTATTTTTTCCCTAGGCCATTGTGGTTAAGCGTTTGGAGCAGCAGAAGTGCGAAAAATTTGTTGCCTTCTCAACCGTTTCTTAGCTTCAAAGTCTCCTATCTCGCGAACGGATTGACCAAACACAAAAATTCCTGCTGCGTCTGAAAGTAGAAACTCGCCCGATTACAACGTTATGTGTATTTTTTCCCTAGGCCATTCTGGTTAAGCGTTTGGCGTAGCAGAATTTCGAAAAATTTTTTGCCTTCTCAACCATTTCTTGGCTTCAAACTCACATATCTCGCGAACGGATTGACCTAACCCAAAAATTCCTGTTGTATCTGAAAGTAGAAACTCGCCCGATTACAACGGTATGTGTATTTTCTCCCTAGGCCATTCTTGTTAAGCGTTTGGAGCAGCAGAATTGCGAAAAATTTGTTGTCTTCTCAACCATTTCTTAGCTTCAAACTCCCATATCTCGCGGTCGGATTGACCTAACCCAAAAATTCCTGCTGCATCTGAAAGTGGAAACTCGCACGATTACATCGGTATGCGTATTTTTTCCCAAGGCCATTCTGGTTAAGCGTTTGGAGCAGCAGAATTGCGAATAATTTTTTGCCTTCTCAACCATTTCTTGGCTTCAAACTCCCATATCTCGCGAACGGATTGACCTAACCCAAAAATTCCAATTGCATCTAAAAGAAGAAACTCGCCCGATTACAACGGTATGGGTATTTTTTCCCTAGGCCATTGTGGTTAAGCGTTTGGAGCAGCAGAAGTGCGAAAAATTTGTTGCCTTCTCAACCGTTTCTTAGCTTCAAAGTCTCCTATCTCGCGAACGGATTGACCAAACACAAAAATTCCTGCTGCGTCTGAAAGTAGAAACTCGCCCGATTACAACGTTATGTGTATTTTTTCCCTAGGCCATTCTAGTTAAGCGTTTGGCGTAGCAGAATTTCGAAAAATTTTTTGCCTTCTCAACCATTTCTTGGCTTCAAACTCACATATCTCGCGAACGGATTGACCTAACCCAAAAATTCCTGTTGTATCTGAAAGTAGAAACTCGCCCGATTACAACGGTATGTGTATTTTCTCCCTAGGCCATTCTTGTTAAGCGTTTGGAGCAGCAGAATTGCGAAAAATTTGTTGTCTTCTCAACCATTTCTTAGCTTCAAACTCCCATATCTCGCGGTCGGATTGACCTAACCCAAAAATTCCTGCTGCATCTGAAAGTGGAAACTCGCCCGATTACAACGGTATGTGTATTTTTTCCCTAGGCCATTCTGGTTAAGCGTTTGGAGCAGCAGAATTGCGAAAAATTTTTTGCTTTCTCAACCATTTCTTGGCTTCAAACTCCCATATCTCGCGAACGGATTGACCTAACCCAAAAATTCTTGTAGCGTCTGAAAGTAGAAACTCGCCCGATTACAACGGTATGTGTATTTTTTCCCTAGCCCATTCTGGTTAAGCGTTTGATGCAGCAGAATTGCGAAAAATTGTTTGCCTTCTCAACCATTTCTTGGCTTCAAACTCCCATATCTCGCGAACGGATTGACCTAACCCAAAAATTCCTGTAGCGTCTGAAAGTAGAAACTCGCCCGATTACAACGTTATGTGTATTTTTTCCCTAGCCAACTCTGGTTAAGCGTTTGGCGTAGCAGAATTTCGAAAAATTTTTGCCTTCTCAACCATTTCTTGGCTTCAAACTCCCATATCTCGCGAACGGATTGACCTAACCCAAAAATTCCGATTGCATCTAATAGTAGAAACTCGCCCAATTACAACGGTATGTGTATTTTTTACCTAGCCCATTCTGGTTAAGCGTTTGGTGCAGTAGAATTGCGAAAAATTTGTTGCCTCCTCAACCATTTCTTGGCTTCAAACTCCCATATCCCGCGAACGGTTGACCTAACCCAAAAATTCCTGCTGCACCTGATAGTAGAAACTCGCCCGATTACAACGGTATGTGTATTTTTTCCCTAGGCCATTCTGGTTAAGCGTTTGGAGCAGCAGAATTGCGAAAAATTTTTTGCCTTCTCAACCATTTCTTGGCTTCAAACTCCCATATCTCGCGAACGGATTGACCTAACCCAAAAATTCCTGTAGCGTCTGAAAGTAGAAACTCGCCCGATTACAACGTTATGTGTATTTTTTCCCTAGCCAATTCTGGTTAAGCGTTTGGCGTAGCAGAATTGCGAAAAATTTTTTGCCCTCTCAACCATTTCTTAGCTTCAAACTCCCATATCTCGCGAACGGATTGACCTAACCCAAAAATTCTTGTAGCGTCTGAAAGTAGAAACTCGCCCGATTACAACGTTATGTGTATTTTTTCCCTAGCCAATTCTGGTTAAGCGTTTGGCGTAGCAGAATTGCGAAAAATTTTTTGCCCTCTCAACCATTTCTTAGCTTCAAACTCCCATATCTCGCGAACGGATTGACCTAACCCAAAAATTCCTATTGCATCTGAAAGTAGAAACTCGCCCGATTACAACGGTATGTGTATTTTTTCCCTAGGCCATTCTGTTTAAGCGTGTGGAGTAGCAGAATTGCGAATAATTTTTTGCCTTCTCAACCATTTCTGGGCTTCAAACTCCCATATCTCGCAAACGGATTGACCACACCCAAAAATTCCTATTGCATCTGAAAGCAGAAACTCGCCCGATTACAACGGTATGTGTATTTTTTCCCTAGGCCATTCTGGTTAAGCGTTTGGAGCAGCAGAAGTGCGAAAAATTTGTTGTCTTCTCAACCATTTCTTAGCTTCAAACTCCCATATCTCGCGAAGGGATTGACCTGACCCAAAAATTCCGATTGCATCTGAAAGTAGAAACTCGCCCGATTACAACGGTATGTGTATTTTTTCCCTATCGCATTCTGGATAAGCGTTTGGTGCAGCAGAATTGCGAAAAATTTTTTGCCTTCTCAACCATTTCTTGGCTTCAAACTCCCATATCTCGCGAACGGATTGACCTAACCCAAAAATTCCTGTAGCGTCTGAAAGTAGAAACTCGCCCGATTACAACGTTATGTGTATTTTTTCCCTAGTCAATTCTGGTTAAGCGTTTGGCGTAGCAGAATTGCGAAAAATTTTTTGCCCTCTCAACCATTTCTTAGCTTCAAACTCCCATATCTCGCGAACGGATTGACCTAACCCAAAAATTCCTGTTGCATCTGAAAGTAGAAACTCGCCCGATTACAACGGTATGTGTATTTTTTCCCAAAGCCATTCTGGTTAAGCGTTTGGAGCAGCAGAATTGCGAAAAATTTTTTGCCTTCTCAACCATTTCTTGGCTTCAAACTCCCATATCTCGCGAACGGATTGACCTAACCCAAAAATTCCTGTAGCGTCTGAAAGTAGAAACTCGCCCGATTACAACGTTATGTGTATTTTTTCCCTAGCCAATTCTGGTTAAGCGTTTGGCGTAGCAGAATTGCGAAAAATTTGTTGCCTTCTCAACCGTTTCTTAGCTTCAAAGTCTCCTATCTCGCGAACGGATTGACCTAACCCAAAAATTCTTGTAGCGTCTGAAAGTAGAAACTCGCCCGATTACAACGGTATCTGTATTTTTTCCCTAGCCCATTCTGGTTAAGCGTTTGATGCAGCAGAATTTCGAAAAATTTTTGCCTTCTCAACCATTTCTTGGCTTCAAACTCCCATATCTCGCGAACGGATTGACCTAACCCAAAAATTCCGATTGCATCTAATAGTAGAAACTCGCCCGATTACAACGGTATGTGTATTTTTTCCCTAGCCCATTCTGGTTAAGCGTTTGGTGCAGTAGAATTGCGAAAAATTTGTTGCCTCCTCAACCATTTCTTGGCTTCAAACTCCCATATCTCGCGAACGGATTGACCTAACCCAAAAATTCCTGTAGCGTCTGAAAGTAGAAACTCGCCCGATTACAACGTTATGTGTATTTTTTCCCTAGCCAATTCTGGTTAAGCGTTTGGCGTAGCAGAATTGCGAAAAATTTTTTGCCCTCTCAACCATTTCTTAGCTTCAAACTCCCATATCTCGCGAACGGATTGACCTAACCCAAAAATTCTTGTAGCGTCTGAAAGTAGAAACTCGCCCGATTACAACGGTATGTGTATTTTTTCCCTAGCCCATTCTGGTTAAGCGTTTGATGCAGCAGAATTTCGAAAAATTTTTGCCTTCTCAACCATGTCTTGGCTTCAAACTCCCATATCTCGCGAACGGATTGACCTAACCCAAAAATTCCGATTGCATCTAATAGTAGAAACTCGCCCGATTACAACGGTATGTGTATTTTTTCCCTAGCCCATTCTGGTTAAGCGTTTGGTGCAGTAGAATTGCGAAAAATTTGTTGCCTCCTCAACCATTTCTTGGCTTCAAACTCCCATATCTCGCGAACGGATTGACCTAACCCAAAAATTCCTGTAGCGTCTGAAAGTAGAAACTCGCCCGATTACAACGTTATGTGTATTTTTTCCCTAGCCAATTCTGGTTAAGCGTTTGGCGTAGCAGAATTGCGAAAAATTTTTTGCCCTCTCAACCATTTCTTAGCTTCAAACTCCCATATCTCGCGAACGGATTGACCTAACCCAAAAATTCCTGTTGCATCTGAAAGTAGAAACTCGCCCGATTACAACGGTATGTGTATTTTTTCCCTAGGCCATTCTGTTTAAGCGTTTGGAGTAGCAGAATTGCGAATAATTTTTTGCCTTCTCAACCATTTCTTGGCTTCAAACTCCCATATCTCGCAAACGGATTGACCACACCCAAAAATTCCTATTGCATCTGAAAGCAGAAACTCGCCCGATTACAACGGTATGTGTATTTTTTCCCAAGGCCATTCTGGTTAAGCGTTTGGAGCAGCAGAATTGCGAATAATTTTTTGCCTTCTCAACCATTTCTTGGCTTCAAACTCCCATATCTCGCGAACGGATTGACCTAACCCAAAAATTCCAATTGCATCTAAAAGAAGAAACTCGCCCGATTACAACGGTATGGGTATTTTTTCCCTAGGCCATTGTGGTTAAGCGTTTGGAGCAGCAGAAGTGCGAAAAATTTGTTGCCTTCTCAACCGTTTCTTAGCTTCAAAGTCTCCTATCTCGCGAACGGATTGACCAAACACAAAAATTCCTGCTGCGTCTGAAAGTAGAAACTCGCCCGATTACAACGTTATGTGTATTTTTTCCCTAGGCCATTCTGGTTAAGCGTTTGGCGTAGCAGAATTTCGAAAAATTTTTTGCCTTCTCAACTATTTCTTGGCTTCAAACTCACATATCTCGCGAACGGATTGACCTAACCCAAAAATTCCTGTTGTATCTGAAAGTAGAAACTCGCCCGATTACAACGGTATGTGTATTTTCTCCCTAGGCCATTCTTGTTAAGCGTTTGGAGCAGCAGAATTGCGAAAAATTTGTTGTCTTCTCAACCATTTCTTAGCTTCAAACTCCCATATCTCGCGGTCGGATTGACCTAACCCAAAAATTCCTGCTGCATCTGAAAGTGGAAACTCGCACGATTACATCGGTATGCGTATTTTTTCCCAAGGCCATTCTGGTTAAGCGTTTGGAGCAGCAGAATTGCGAATAATTTTTTGCCTTCTCAACCATTTCTTGGCTTCAAACTCCCATATCTCGCGAACGGATTGACCTAACCCAAAAATTCCAATTGCATCTAAAAGAAGAAACTCGCCCGATTACAACGGTATGGGTATTTTTTCCCTAGGCCATTGTGGTTAAGCGTTTGGAGCAGCAGAAGTGCGAAAAATTTGTTGCCTTCTCAACCGTTTCTTAGCTTCAAAGACTCCTATCTCGCGAACGGATTGACCAAACACAAAAATTCCTGCTGCGTCTGAAAGTAGAAACTCGCCCGATTACAACGTTATGTGTATTTTTTCCCTAGGCCATTCTGGTTAAGCGTTTGGCGTAGCAGAATTTCGAAAAATTTTTTGCCTTCTCAACCATTTCTTGGCTTCAAACTCACATATCTCGCGAACGGATTGACCTAACCCAAAAATTCCTGTTGTATCTGAAAGTAGAAACTCGCCCGATTACAACGGTATGTGTATTTTCTCCCTAGGCCATTCTTGTTAAGCGTTTGGAGCAGCAGAATTGCGAAAAATTTGTTGTCTTCTCAACCATTTCTTAGCTTCAAACTCCCATATCTCGCGGTCGGATTGACCTAACCCAAAAATTCCTGCTGCATCTGAAAGTGGAAACTCGCCCGATTACAACGGTATGTGTATTTTTTCCCTAGGCCATTCTGGTTAAGCGTTTGGAGCAGCAGAATTGCGAAAAATTTTTTGCTTTCTCAACCATTTCTTGGCTTCAAACTCCCATATCTCGCGAACGGATTGACCTAACCCAAAAATTCTTGTAGCGTCTGAAAGTCGAAACTCGCCCGATTACAACGGTATGTGTATTTTTTCCCTAGCCCATTCTGGTTAAGCGTTTGATGCAGCAGAATTGCGAAAAATTGTTTGCCTTCTCAACCATTTCTTGGCTTCAAACTCCCATATCTCGCGAACGGATTGACCTAACCCAAAAATTCCTGTAGCGTCTGAAAGTAGAAACTCGCCCGATTACAACGTTATGTGTATTTTTTCCCTAGCCAACTCTGGTTAAGCGTTTGGCGTAGCAGAATTTCGAAAAATTTTTGCCTTCTCAACCATTTCTTGGCTTCAAACTCCCATATCTCGCGAACGGATTGACCTAACCCAAAAATTCCGATTGCATCTAATAGTAGAAACTCGCCCGATTACAACGGTATGTGTATTTTTTACCTAGCCCATTCTGGTTAAGCGTTTGGTGCAGTAGAATTGCGAAAAATTTGTTGCCTCCTCAACCATTTCTTGGCTTCAAACTCCCATATCCCGCGAACGGTTGACCTAACCCAAAAATTCCTGCTGCACCTGATAGTAGAAACTCGCCCGATTACAACGGTATGTGTATTTTTTCCCTAGGCCATTCTGGTTAAGCGTTTGGAGCAGCAGAATTGCGAAAAATTTTTTGCCCTCTCAACCATTTCTTAGCTTCAAACTCCCATATCTCGCGAACGGATTGACCTAACCCAAAAATTCCGATTGCATCTAATAGTAGAAACTCGCCCGATTACAACGGTATGTGTATTTTTTCCCTAGCCCATTCTGGTTAAGCGTTTGGTGCAGTAGAATTGCGAAAAATTTTTTGCCTCCTCAACCATTTCTTGGCTTCAAACTCCCATATCTCGCGAACGGTTGACCTAACCCAAAAATTCCTGCTGCACCTGATAGTAGAAACTCGCCCGATTACAACGGTATGTGTATTTTTTCCCTAGGCCATTCTGGTTAAGCGTTTGGAGCAGCAGAATTGCGAAAAATTTTTTGCCTTCTCAACCATTTCTTGGCTTCAAACTCCCATATCTCGCGAACGGATTGACCTAACCCAAAAATTCCTGTAGCGTCTGAAAGTAGAAACTCGCCCGATTACAACGTTATGTGTATTTTTTCCCTAGCCAATTCTGGTTAAGCGTTTGGCGTAGCAGAATTGCGAAAAATTTTTTGCCCTCTCAACCATTTCTTAGCTTCAAACTCCCATATCTCGCGAACGGATTGACCTAACCCAAAAATTCTTGTAGCGTCTGAAAGTAGAAACTCGCCCGATTACAACGTTATGTGTATTTTTTCCCTAGCCAATTCTGGTTAAGCGTTTGGCGTAGCAGAATTGCGAAAAATTTTTTGCCCTCTCAACCATTTCTTAGCTTCAAACTCCCATATCTCGCGAACGGATTGACCTAACCCAAAAATTCCTATTGCATCTGAAAGTAGAAACTCGCCCGATTACAACGGTATGTGTATTTTTTCCCTAGGCCATTCTGTTTAAGCGTGTGGAGTAGCAGAATTGCGAATAATTTTTTGCCTTCTCAACCATTTCTGGGCTTCAAACTCCCATATCTCGCAAACGGATTGACCACACCCAAAAATTCCTATTGCATCTGAAAGCAGAAACTCGCCCGATTACAACGGTATGTGTATTTTTTCCCTAGGCCATTCTGGTTAAGCGTTTGGAGCAGCAGAAGTGCGAAAAATTTGTTGTCTTCTCAACCATTTCTTAGCTTCAAACTCCCATATCTCGCGAACGGATTGACCTGACCCAAAAATTCCGATTGCATCTGAAAGTAGAAACTCGCCCGATTACAACGGTATGTGTATTTTTTCCCTATCGCATTCTGGTTAAGCGTTTGGTGCAGCAGAATTGCGAAAAATTTTTTGCCTTCTCAACCATTTCTTGGCTTCAAACTCCCATATCTCGCGAACGGATTGACCTAACCCAAAAATTCCTGTAGCGTCTGAAAGTAGAAACTCGCCCGATTACAACGTTATGTGTATTTTTTCCCTAGTCAATTCTGGTTAAGCGTTTGGCGTAGCAGAATTGCGAAAAATTTTTTGCCCTCTCAACCATTTCTTAGCTTCAAACTCCCATATCTCGCGAACGGATTGACCTAACCCAAAAATTCCTGTTGCATCTGAAAGTAGAAACTCGCCCGATTACAACGGTATGTGTATTTTTTCCCAAAGCCATTCTGGTTAAGCGTTTGGAGCAGCAGAATTGCGAAAAATTTTTTGCCTTCTCAACCATTTCTTGGCTTCAAACTCCCATATCTCGCGAACGGATTGACCTAACCCAAAAATTCCTGTAGCGTCTGAAAGTAGAAACTCGCCCGATTACAACGTTATGTGTATTTTTTCCCTAGCCAATTCTGGTTAAGCGTTTGGCGTAGCAGAATTGCGAAAAATTTGTTGCCTTCTCAACCGTTTCTTATCTTCAAAGTCTCCTATCTCGCGAACGGATTGACCTAACCCAAAAATTCTTGTAGCGTCTGAAAGTAGAAACTCGCCCGATTACAACGGTATGTGTATTTTTTCCCTAGCCCATTCTGGTTAAGCGTTTGATGCAGCAGAATTTCGAAAAATTTTTGCCTTCTCAACCATTTCTTGGCTTCAAACTCCCATATCTCGCGAACGGATTGACCTAACCCAAAAATTCCGATTGCATCTAATAGTAGAAACTCGCCCGATTACAACGGTATGTGTATTTTTTCCCTAGCCCATTCTGGTTAAGCGTTTGGTGCAGTAGAATTGCGAAAAATTTGTTGCCTCCTCAACCATTTCTTGGCTTCAAACTCCCATATCTCGCGAACGGATTGACCTAACCCAAAAATTCCTGTAGCGTCTGAAAGTAGAAACTCGCCCGATTACAACGGTATGTGTATTTTTTCCCTAGCCCATTCTGGTTAAGCGTTTGATGCAGCAGAATTGCGAAAAATTGTTTGCCTTCTCAACCATTTCTTGGCTTCAAACTCCCATATCTCGCGAACGGATTGACCTAACCCAAAAATTCCTGTAGCGTCTGAAAGTAGAAACTCGCCCGATTACAACGTTATGTGTATTTTTTCCCTAGCCAACTCTGGTTAAGCGTTTGGCGTAGCAGAATTTCGAAAAATTTTTGCCTTCTCAACCATTTCTTGGCTTCAAACTCCCATATCTCGCGAACGGATTGACCTAACCCAAAAATTCCGATTGCATCTAATAGTAGAAACTCGCCCGATTACAACGGTATGTGTATTTTTTACCTAGCCCATTCTGGTTAAGCGTTTGGTGCAGTAGAATTGCGAAAAATTTGTTGCCTCCTCAACCATTTCTTGGCTTCAAACTCCCATATCCCGCGAACGGTTGACCTAACCCAAAAATTCCTGCTGCACCTGATAGTAGAAACTCGCCCGATTACAACGGTATGTGTATTTTTTCCCTAGGCCATTCTGGTTAAGCGTTTGGAGCAGCAGAATTGCGAAAAATTTTTTGCCCTCTCAACCATTTCTTAGCTTCAAACTCCCATATCTCGCGAACGGATTGACCTAACCCAAAAATTCCGATTGCATCTAATAGTAGAAACTCGCCCGATTACAACGGTATGTGTATTTTTTCCCTAGCCCATTCTGGTTAAGCGTTTGGTGCAGTAGAATTGCGAAAAATTTTTTGCCTCCTCAACCATTTCTTGGCTTCAAACTCCCATATCTCGCGAACGGTTGACCTAACCCAAAAATTCCTGCTGCACCTGATAGTAGAAACTCGCCCGATTACAACGGTATGTGTATTTTTTCCCTAGGCCATTCTGGTTAAGCGTTTGGAGCAGCAGAATTGCGAAAAATTTTTTGCCTTCTCAACCATTTCTTGGCTTCAAACTCCCATATCTCGCGAACGGATTGACCTAACCCAAAAATTCCTGTAGCGTCTGAAAGTAGAAACTCGCCCGATTACAACGTTATGTGTATTTTTTCCCTAGCCAATTCTGGTTAAGCGTTTGGCGTAGCAGAATTGCGAAAAATTTTTTGCCCTCTCAACCATTTCTTAGCTTCAAACTCCCATATCTCGCGAACGGATTGACCTAACCCAAAAATTCTTGTAGCGTCTGAAAGTAGAAACTCGCCCGATTACAACGTTATGTGTATTTTTTCCCTAGCCAATTCTGGTTAAGCGTTTGGCGTAGCAGAATTGCGAAAAATTTTTTGCCCTCTCAACCATTTCTTAGCTTCAAACTCCCATATCTCGCGAACGGATTGACCTAACCCAAAAATTCTTGTAGCGTCTGAAAGTAGAAACTCGCCCGATTACAACGTTATGTGTATTTTTTCCCTAGCCAATTCTGGTTAAGCGTTTGGCGTAGCAGAATTGCGAAAAATTTTTTGCCCTCTCAACCATTTCTTAGCTTCAAACTCCCATATCTCGCGAACGGATTGACCTAACCTCAAAAATTCCTATTGCATCTGAAAGTAGAAACTCGCCCGATTACAACGGTATGTGTATTTTTCCCTAGGCCATTCTGTTTAAGCGTGTGGAGTAGCAGAATTGCGAATAATTTTTTGCCTTCTCAACCATTTCTGGGCTCAAACTCCCATAATCTCGCAAACGGATTGACCACACCAAAAAATTCCTATTGCATCTGAAAGCAGAAAACTCGCCCGATTACAACGGTATGTGTATTTTTTCCCTAGGCCATTCTGGTTAAGCGTTTGGAGGCAGCAGAAGTGCGAAAAATTTGTTGTCTTCTCAACCATTTCTTAGCTTCAAACTCCCATATCTCGCGAAGGGATTGACCTGACCCAAAAATTCCGATTGCATCTGAAAGTAGAAACTCGCCCGATTACAACGGTATGTGTATTTTTTCCCTATCGCATTCTGGATAAGCGTTTGGTGCAGCAGAATTGCGAAAAATTTTTTGCCTTCTCAACCATTTCTTGGCTTCAAACTCCCATATCTCGCGAACGGATTGACCTAACCCAAAAATTCCTGTAGCGTCTGAAAGTAGAAACTCGCCCGATTACAACGTTATGTGTATTTTCTCCCTAGTCAATCTGGTTAAGCGTTTGGCGTAGCAGAATTGCGAAAAATTTTTTGCCCTCTCAAACCATTTCTTAGCTTCAAACTCCCATATCTCGCGAACGGATTGACCTAACCAAAAATTCCTGTTGCATCTGAAAGTAGAAACTCGCCCGATTACAACGGTATGTGTATTATTTTTCTCCAAAGCCATTCTGGTTAAGCGTTTGGAGCAGCAGAATTGCGAAAAAATTTTTTGCCTTCTCAACATTTCTTGGCTTCAAACTCCCATATCTCGCGAACGGATTGACCTAACCCAAAAATTCCTGTAGCGTCTGAAAGTAGAAACTCGCCCGATTACAACGTTATGTGTATTTTTTCCCTAGCCAATTCTGGTTAAGCGTTTGGCGTAGCAGAATTGCGACAAATTTGTTGCCTTCTCAACCGTTTCTTAGCTTCAAAGTCTCCTATCTCGCGAACGGATTGACCTAACCAATAATTCTTGTAGCGTCTGAAAGTAGAAACTCGCCGGAGTTAACAACGGTATGTGTATTTTTCCCTAGCCCATTCTGGTTTAAGCGTTTGGATGCAGCAGAATTTCGAAAAATTTTTGCCTTCTCAACCATTTCTTGGCTTCAAACTCCCATATCTCGCGAACGGATTGACCTAACCAAAAATTCCGATTGCATCTAATAGTAGAAACTCGCCCGATTACAACGGTATGTGTATTTTTTCCCTAGCCTCATTCTGGTTAGAGCGTTTGGTGCAGTTGAATTGCGAAAATTTGTTGCCTCCTCAACCATTTCTTGGCTTCAAACTCCCATATCTCGCGAACGGATTGACCTAACCAAAAATTCCTGTAGCGTCTGAAAGTAGAAACTCGCCCGATTACAACGTTATGTGTATTTTTTCCCTAGCCAATTCTGGTTAAGCGTTTGGCGTAGCAGAATTGCGAAAAAATTTTTGCCCTCTCAACCATTTCTTAGCTTCAAACTCCCATATCTCGCGAACGGATTGACCTAACCCAAAAATTCTTGTAGCGTCTGAAAGTAGAAACTCGCTCCGATTACAACGGTATGTGTATTTTTTTCCCTAGGCCCATTCTGGTTAAGCGTTTGATGCAGCAGAATTTCGAAAAATTTTTGCCTTCTCAACCATGTCTTGGCTTCAAACTCCCATATCTCGCGAACGGATTGACCTAACCCAAAAATTCCGATTGCATCTAATAGTAAGAAACTCGCCCGATTACAACGGTATTGTGTATTTTTTCCCCTAGCCCATTCTGGTTAAGGCGTTTGGTGGCAGTAGAATTGCGAAAAAATTTGTTTGCCTCCTCAACCATTTCTTGGCTTCAAACTCCCATATCTCGCGAACGGATTGACCTAACCCAAGAAAATTCCTGTAGCGTCTGAAAGTAGAAACTCGCCCCGATTACAACGTTATGTGTTAATTTTTTCCCTAGCCAATTCTGGTTAAGCGTTTGGCGTAGCAGAATTGCGAAAAATTTTTTGCCCTCTCAACCATTTCTTAGCTTCAAACTCCCATATCTCGCGAACGGATTGACCTAACCCAAAAATTCCTGTTGCATCTGAAGTAGAAACTCGCCCGATTACAACGGTATGTGTATTTTTTCCCTAGGCCATTCTGTTTAAGCGTTTGGAGTAGCAGAATTGCGAATATTTTTTGCCTTCTCAACCATTTCTTGGCTTCAAACTCCCATAATCTCGCAAACGGATTGACCACAGCCCAAAAAATTCCCTATTGCATCTGAAAGCAGAAACTCGCCCGATTACAACGGTATGTGTATTTTTTCCCAAGGCCATTCTGGTTAAAGCGTTTGGAGCAGCAGAATTGCCGAATAATTTTTTGCCTTCTCAACCATTTCTTGCTTCAAACTCCCATATCTCGCGAACGGATTGACCTAACCCAAAAATTCCAATTGCATCTAAAAGAAGAAACTCGCCCGATTACAACGGTATGGGTATTTTTTCCCTAGGCCATTGTGGGTTAAGCGGTTTGGAGCAGCAGAAGTGCGAAAAATTTGTTGCCTTCTCAACCGTTTCTTAGCTTCAAAGTCTCCTATCTCGCGAACCGGATTGACCAACACACAAAATTCTGCTGCGTCTGAAAGTAGAAACTCGCCCGATTACAACGTTATGTGTATTTTTTCCTAGGCCATTCTGGTTAAGCGTTTGGCGTAGCAGAATTTCGAAAAATTTTTTGCCTTCTCAACTATTTCTTGGCTTCAAACTCACATATCTCGCGAACGGATTGACCTAACCCAAAAATTCCTGTTGTATCTGAAAGTAGAAACCATCGCCCGATTACAAACGGTATGTGTATTTTCTCCCTAGGCCATTCTTGTTAAGCGTTTGGAGCAGCAGAATTGCGAAAAAATTTGTTGTCTCTCAACCATTTCTTAGCTTCAAACTCCCATATCTCGCGGTCGGATTGGACCCTAACCCAAAAATTCTGCTGCATCTGAAAGTGGAAACTCGCACGATTTACATCGGTATGCGTATTTTTTCCCAAGGGCCATTCTGGTTAAGCGTTTGGAGCATCAGAAATGCGAATAATTTTTGCCTTCTCAACCATTTCTTGGCTTCAAACTCCCATATCTCGCGAACGGATTGACCTAACCCAAAAATTCCAATTGCATCCTAAAAGAAGAAACTCGCCGATTACAACGGTATGGGTATTTTTTCCCTAGGCATTGTGGTTAAGCGTTTGGAGCAGCAGAAGTGCGAAAAATTTGTTGCCTTCTCAACCGTTTC
This sequence comes from Ptiloglossa arizonensis, assembly GCF_051014685.1. Classification (NCBI taxonomy): domain Eukaryota; kingdom Metazoa; phylum Arthropoda; class Insecta; order Hymenoptera; family Colletidae; genus Ptiloglossa; species Ptiloglossa arizonensis. Next base: position 27,441 of record NW_027480262.1, read on the forward strand.
TTAGCTTCAAAGACTCCTATCTCGCGAACGGATTGACCCAAACACAAAAATTCCCTGCTGCGTCTGAAAGTAGAAACTCGCCCGATTACAACGTTATGTGTATTTTTTCCTAGGCCATCTGGTTAAGCGTTTGGCGTAGCAGAATTTCAGAAAAATTTTTTGCCTTCTCAACCATTTCTTGGCTTCAAACTCACATATCTCGCGAACGGATTGACCTAACCCAAAAATTCCTGTTGTATCTGAAGTAGAAACTCGCCCGATTACAACGGTATGTGTATTTTCTCCCTATGCCATTCTTGTTAAGCGTTTGGAGCAGCAGAATTGCGAAAAATTTGTTGTCTTCTCAACCATTTCTTAGCT